>NC_048574.1:86886764-86891764 GCF_013265735.2 Oncorhynchus mykiss
TCTCTCTCTCTCTCTCTGTCTCTCTCTCTCTGTCTCTCTCTCTGTCTCTCTCTGTCTCTCTCTGTCTGTCTCTGGCAGCCTGCTTCATCCCCCCCCCCCTCTCTCTGTCTCTGGCAGCCTGCTTCATTCCCCCCCCTCTCTCTCTCTCTCTGGCAGCCTGCTTCATCCCCCCCCCCTCTCTATCTCTCTCTGGCAGCCTGCTTCACTCCCCCACCTCTCTCTGTCTCTGGCAGCCTGCTTCATTCCCCCCTCCTCTCTCTCTCTGTCTCTCTCTCTCTCTCTGTCTCTCTCTCTCTCTCTCTCTCTGTCTCTCTGTCTCTCTCTCTCTGTCTCTCTCTGTCTCTCTCTGTCTCTCTCTCTCTCTCTCTCTCTCTCTCTGTCTCTCTCTCTCTCTCTCTGTCTCTCTCTGTCTCTCTCTCTCTCTCTCTCTCTCCGTCTCTTTGTTTTTGGCAGCCTGTTTCATTCCCCCCCCTCTCCCTCTCTCGCTCTAATGTCCTCCAATGTCTGGAAAGTCTCAAAGCTTCTCTCCTCTCAGTGTGGTTTGAGGTGTTCGCGGATCAAACCCGTTCCCCTCTGTTTGCCCCCTGAGGATTACAGCATCCAAGTTTAGGCCCCCAGCAGTGTGTGTGTAAAGGTTGTTGTCGTGTGTGTGTGTGTGTGTGTGTGTGTGTGTGTGTAATATATCTTTCACATGTGATTTACCTGGAGTTATTCTACTGAGCTTGGTAGATAGCAGGGTGATATACCTGGAGTTATTCTACTGAGCTTGGTAAATAGCAGGGTGATGTACCTGGAGTTATTCTACTGAGCTTGGTAGATAGCAGGGTGATGTACCTGGAGTTATTCTACTGAGCTTGGTAGATAGCAGGGTGATATACCTGGAGTTATTCTACTGAGCTTGGTAGATAGCAGGGTGATATACCTGGAGTTATTCTACTGAGCTTGGTAGATAGCCTGGGTGATTTATCTGGAGTTATTCTACTGAGCTTGGTAGATAGCAGGGTGATATACCTGTAGTTATTCTACTGAGCTTGGTAGATAACAGGGTGATTTACCTGGAGTTATTCTACTGAGCTTGGTAGATAGCAGGGTGATATACCTGGAGTTATTCTACTGAGCTTGGTAGATAGCAGGGTGATGTACCTGGAGTTATTCTACTGAGCTTGGTAGATAACAGGGTGATTTACCTGGAGTTATTCTACTGAGCTTGGTAGATAACAGGGTGATATACCTGGAGTTATTCTACTGAGCTTGGTAGATAACAGGGTGATTTACCTGGAGTTATTCTACTGAGCTTGGTAGATAGCAGGGTGATATACCTGGAGTTATTCTACTGAGCTTGGTAGATAGCAGGGTGATTTACCTGGAGTTATTCTACTGAGCTTGGTAGATAGCAGGGTGATATACCTGGAGTTATTCTACTGAGCTTGGTAGATAGCAGGGTGATTCACCTGGAGTTATTCTACTGAGCTTGGTAGATAGCAGGGTGATTCACCTGGAGTTATTCTACTGAGCTTGGTAGATAGCAGGGTGATATACCTGGAGTTATTCTGCTGAGCTTGGTAGATAGCAGGGTGATTTACCTGGAGTTATTCTACTGAGCTTGGTAGATAGCAGGGTGATGTACCTGGAGTTATTCTACTGAGCTTGGTAGATAGCAGGGTGTAAATCCGACAGAAGCCATAGCATGACCTCCCAGTTATGAGGGTCTTATTCATGTAGATAGAGAGAGAGGGAGAGGGGGGAGGGAGAGAGTGACAGAGAGAGATAGAGGGAGGGAGGGGGAGGGAGAGAGAGAGAGAGGGAGAGAGAGAGAGAGAGAGAGAGAGAGAGAGAGAGAGAGAGAGAGAGAGAGAGAGAGGGAGAGGGGGAGGGGGAGGGAGAGAGAGAGAGAGATTGCAGTAAGGGTGTACAGATTAGCTCCAGTGACCTGCACAGACAATATTTGCCATCCTCCTTCATGTGACACAGCCTTGGCACACGCACACATGACAAACATTAACCCATACCAGTTATTCCACTAGTGATGTGGCTAGGGCATCATTACCTCTAGTAATGTGGCTAGGGCATCATTACCTCTAGTGATGTGGCTAGGGCATCATTACCTCTAGTGATGTGTAGGGCATCATTACCTCTAGTGATGTGGCTAGGGCATCATTACCTCTAGTGATGTGTAGGGCATCATTACCTCTAGTGATGTGGCTAGGGCATCATTACCTCTAGTGATGTGTCATTACCTCTAGTGATGTGTAGGGCATCATTACCTCTAGTGATGTGGCTAGGGCATCATTACCTCTAGTGATGTGTAGGGCATTATTACCTCTAGTGATGTGTCCAGGGCATCATTACCTCTAGTGATGTGTCTGGGGCATCATTACCTCTAGTGATGTGGCTAGGGCATCATTACCTCTAGTGATGTGTAGGGCATCATTACCTCTAGTGATGTGTCCAGGGCATCATTACCTCTAGTGATGTGTCTAGGGCATCATTACCTCTAGAGATGTGTCTGGGGCATCATTACCTCTAGTGATGTGGCTAGGGCATCATTACCTCTAGGGGTTAAGGTTTGGGTTAGGGATTAAGGTATGGGTTAGGGGTTAAGGTATGGGTTAGGGGTTAGGGGTTAAGGTATGGGTTAGGGGTTAAGGTATGGGTTAGGGGTTAAGGTATGGGTTAGGGGTTAAGGTTTGGGTTAGGGGTTAAGGTATGGGTTAGGGGTTAAGGTATGGGTTAGGGGTTAAGGTATGGGTTAGGGGTTAAGGTATGGGTTAGGGGTTAAGGTATGGGTTAGGGGTTAAGGTATGGGTTAGGGGTTAAGGTATGGGTTAGGGGTTAAGGTTTGGGTTAGGGGTTAAGGTATGGGTTAGGGGTTAAGGTATGGGTTAGGGGTTAAGGTATGGGTTAGGGGTTAAGGTATGGGTTAGGGGTTAAGGTATGGGTTAGGGGTTAAGGTATGGGTTAGGGGTTAAGATTTGGTTTAGGGTTTAGGGAAATAGGATTTGGAATGGAAAAGTATTTTTAGTCTCCACAAGCAGAGTGAAACATGTGTTGTGTGTTTGTGTGTGCCGCACTAAAGGCACTAATGTCACCAGTAGGGGGGAATCTCCATGAATCAGCTTGTGAAGGTTTGAGTTTGTTAACTGTAAAGGTTGGGACAGGCCTAGTGTGCTGCTCCTTGTTGACGTTCTGTACTAAGGTGTGTGTGCTGCTCCTTGTTGACGTTCTGTACTAAGGTGTGTGTGTGCTGCTCCTTGTTGACGTTCTGTACTAAGGTGTGTGTGCTGCTCCTTGTTGACGTTCTGTACTAAGGTGTGTGTGTGCTGCTCCTTGTTGACGTTCTGTACTAAGGTGTGTGTGTGCTGCTCCTTGTTGACGTTCTGTACTAAGGTGTGTGTGCTGCTCCTTGTTGACGTTCTGTACTAAGGTGTGTGTGCTGCTCCTTGTTGACGTTCTGTACTAAGGTGTGTGTGTGCTGCTCCTTGTTGACGTTCTGTACTAAGGTGTGTGTGCTGCTCCTTGTTGACGTTCTGTACTAAGGTGTGTGTGTGCTGCTCCTTGTTGACGTTCTGTACTAAGGTGTGTGTGTGCTGCTCCTTGTTGACGTTCTGTACTAAGGTGTGTGTGCTGCTCCTTGTTGACGTTCTGTACTAAGGTGTGTGTGCTGCTCCTTGTTGACGTTCTGTACTAAGGTGTGTGTGCTGCTCCTTGTTGACGTTCTGTACTAAGGTGTGTGTGTGCTGCTCCTGGTTGACGTTCTGTACTAAGGTGTGTGTGCTGCTCCTTGTTGACGTTCTGTACTAAGGTGTGTGTGTGCTGCTCCTTGTTGACGTTCTGTACTAAGGTGTGTGTGTGCTGCTCCTTGTTGACGTTCTGTACTAAGGTGTGTGTGCTGCTCCTTGTTGACGTTCTGTACTAAGGTGTGTGTGCTGCTCCTTGTTGACGTTCTGTACTAAGGTGTGTGTGCTGCTCCTTGTTGACGTTCTGTACTAAGGTGTGTGTGCTGCTCCTTGTTGACGTTCTGTACTAAGGTGTGTGTGTGCTGCTCCTTGTTGACGTTCTGTACTAAGGTGTGTGTGCTGCTCCTTGTTGACGTTCTGTACTAAGGTGTGTGTGCTGCTCCTTGTTGACGTTCTGTACTAAGGTGTGTGTGTGCTGCTCCTTGTTGACGTTCTGTACTAAGGTGTGTGTGTGCTGCTCCTTGTTGACGTTCTGTACTAAGGTGTGTGTGCTGCTCCTTGTTGACGTTCTGTACTAAGGTGTGTGTGCTGCTCCTTGTTGACGTTCTGTACTAAGGTGTGTGTGCTGCTCCTTGTTGACGTTCTGTACTAAGGTGTGTGTGCTGCTCCTTGTTGACGTTCTGTACTAAGGTGTGTGTGCTGCTCCTTGTTGACGTTCTGTACTAAGGTGTGTGTGCTGCTCCTTGTTGACGTTCTGTACTAAGGTGTGTGTGCTGCTCCTTGTTGACGTTCTGTACTAAGGTGTGTGTGCTGCTCCTTGTTGACGTTCTGTACTAAGGTGTGTGTGCTGCTCCTTGTTGACGTTCTGTACTAAGGTGTGTGTGCTGCTCCTTGTTGACGTTCTGTACTAAGGTGTGTGTGCTGCTCCTTGTTGACGTTCTGTACTAAGGTGTGTGTGCTGCTCCTTGTTGACGTTCTGTACTAAGGTGTGTGTGCTGCTCCTTGTTGACGTTCTGTACTAAGGTGTGTGTGCTGCTCCTTGTTGACATTCTGTACTAAGGTGTGTGTGCTGCTCCTTGTTGACGTTCTGTACTAAGGTGTGTGTGCTGCTCCTTGTTGACGTTCTGTACTAAGGTGTGTGTGCTGCTCCTTGTTGACATTCTGTACTAAGGTGTGTGTGCTGCTCCTTGTTGACGTTCTGTACTGTAGTACGAGGACAACACAGACACACACTACTGCTACTACTACTACTACTACTACTACTACTACTACTACTACTACTACTACCACTACTACTACTACTACTATTACTACTACTACTAC
>NC_048574.1:86899264-86904264 GCF_013265735.2 Oncorhynchus mykiss
CAGCAGTAGTAGTAGTATTAGCAGCAGTAGTAGTAGTACTAGTATTAGCAGCAGCAGTAGTAGTAGCAGTAGTATTAGCAGTAGTAGCATTAGCAGTAGTAGTAGTAGTATTAGCAGCAGTAGTAGTAGTAGTAGTAGTAGTAGTAGTAGTAGTATTAGCAGTAGTAGTAGTAGTAGTAGTAGTAGTAGTAGTAGTAGCATTAGCAGCAGTAGTAGTAGCATTAGCAGCAGTAGTAGTAGCATTAGCAGTAGTATTAGCAGCAGCAGTAGTAGTAGCAGTAGTAGTAACCATGGTAGTATTAGTAGTAGTAGTTTTAGCAGCAGTAGTAGTAGTATTAGCAGCAGTAGTAGTAGTACTAGTATTAGCAGCAGCAGTAGTAGTAGCAGTAGTATTATCAGTAGTAGCATTAGCATTAGTAGTAGCAGCAGTAGCAGCAGTAGTAGTATCAGCAGTAGCAGTAGTAGTATTAGCAGCAGTAGTAGTAGTAGTAGTAGTAGTAGTAGTAGTATTAGCAGTAGTAGTAGCAGCAGTAGTAGTAGTAGTAGTAGTATTAGCAACAGTAGTAGTAGTAGTAGTAGTATTATTAGCAGCAGTAGTAGTAGTAGCATTAGCAGCAGTAGTAGTAGCATTAGCAGCAGTAGTAGTAGCATTAGCAGTAGTATTAGCAGCAGCAGTAGTAGTAGCAGTAGTAGTATTAGCAGTAGCAGCATTAGCAGTAGTAGTACTAGCAGTAGTAGTATTAGCAGTAGTAGTAGTATTAACAGCAGTTGTAGTAGTATTAGCAGCACTAGTAGTAGTATTAGCAGCAGTAGTAGAAGTACTAGCAGTAGTATTACTAGCAGTAGTAGTACTAGTATTAGCAGTAGTAGTAGCAGCAGTAGTAGTAGTAGTAGTAGTAGTAGTATTAGCAGCAGTAGTAGCAGTAGTAGTATTAGTAGCAGCAGTAGTAGTAGTAGTAGTAGTAGTAGCAGTATTAGCAGCAGTAGTAGCAGTAGTAGTATTAGCAGCAGTAGTAGTAGTAGTAGTAGTATTAGCAGCAGTAGTAGTAGTAGTAGTAGCATTAGCAGCAGTAGTATTAGCAGCAGCAGTAGTAGTAGCAGTAGTAGTATTAGCAGTAGCAGCATTAGCAGTAGTAGTAGCATTAGCAGCAGTAGTAGTAGCATTAGCAGCAGCAGTAGTAGTAGCAGTAGTAGTATTAGCAGTAGTAGTACTAGCAGTAGTAGTATTAGCAGTAGTAGTAGTATTAACAGCAGTTGTAGTAGTATTAGCAGCACTAGTAGTAGTATTAGCAGCAGTAGTAGAAGTACTAGCAGTAGTATTACTAGCAGTAGTAGTAATATTACTAGCAGTAGTAGTAGTATTAGCAGCAGTAGCATTATATCCTGTCTCTCTCTCTCTCTACAGGTCTGTCTAGTAATCATTCTATCATGTCTCTCTCTCTACAGGTCTGTCTATTAATCATTCTATCCTGTCTCTCTCTCTAGAGGTCTGTCTAGTAATCATTCTATCATGTCTCTCTCTACAGGTCTGTCTAGTAATCATTCTATCATGTCTCTCTCTACAGGTCTGTCTAGTAATCATTCTATCATGTCTCTCTCTACAGGTCTGTCTAGTAATCATTCTATCATGTCTCTCTCTACAGGTCTGTCTAGTAATCATTCTATCATGTCTCTCTCTCTACAGGTCTGTCTAGTAATCATTCTATCATGTCTCTCTCTCTACAGGTCTGTCTATTAATCATTCTATCCTGTCTCTCTCTACGGGTCTGTCTAGTAATCATTCTATCATGTCTCTCTCTCTAGAGGTCTGTCTAGTAATCATTCTATCATGTCTCTCTCTCTCTACAGGTATGTCTAGTAATCATTCTATCATGTCTCTCTCTCTCTACAGGTCTGTCTATTAATCATTCTATCCTGTCTCTCTCTCTACAGGTCTGTCTATTAATCATTCTATCCTGTCTCTCTCTCTACAGGTATGTCTAGTAATCATTCTATCATGTCTCTCTCTCTACAGGTCTGTCTAGTAATCATTCTATCATGTCTCTCTCTCTACAGGTCTGTCTAGTAATCATTCTATCATGTCTCTCTCTCTACAGGTCTGGCTGCAGTCATGATGGTGTATGACTTTCCACTGAAGACAGACATGGAGACGGTGAGACTGGAGGTGTGGGTGTGAGGGTGTGTGGGTGTGAGGGTGTGTGTGTGTGGGTGTGAGGGTGTGGGTGTGTGGGTGTGATGAGGGTGTGTGGGTGTGTGGGTGTGATGGTGTGTGAGGGTGTGATGGTGTGTGTGATGGTGTGGGGGTGTGTGTGAGGGTTTTTGGCTGTGATGGTGTGTGTGAGGGTGTGAGGGTGTGATGGTGTGTGTGAGGGTGTGATGGTGTGTGTGAGGGTGTGATGGTGTGTGTGAGGGTGTGTGGGTGTGTGGGTGTGATGGTGTGTGTGTGAGGGTTTTTGGCTGTGATGTGTGTGTGATGGTGTGTGGGTGTGTGTGAGGGTGTGTGGGTGTGATGGTGTGTGTGAGGGTGTGTGTGAGGGTGTGATGGTGTGTGTGAGGGTTTTTGGCTGTGATGGTGTGTGTGAGGGTGTGTGGGTGTGATGGTGTGTGTGAGGGTGTGATGGTGTGTGTGAGGGTGTGAGGGTGTGATGGTGTGTGTGAGGGTGTGATGGTGTGTGTGAGGTTGTGATGGTGTGTGTGAGGGTGTGATGATGTGTGTGAGGGTGTGTGGGTGTGATGGTGTGTGTGTGGGTGTGGGTGTGAGGGTGTGATGGTGTGTGTGAGGGTGTGATGGTGTGTGTGTGGGTGTGATGGTGTGTGCGAGGGTGTGTGGGTGTGATGGTGTGTGTGAGGGTGTGTGGGTGTGATGGTGTGTGTGAGGGTGTGTGGGTGTGATGGTGTGTGTGTGAGGGTGTGATGGTGTGGGTGTGATGGTGTGAGGGTGTGATGGTGTGTGTGAGGGTGTGATGGTGTGGGTGTGATGGTGTGAGGGTGTGATGGTGTGTGTGAGGGTTTTTGGCTGTGATGGTGTGTGTGAGGGTGTGTGGGTGTGATGGTGTGTGAGGGTGTGATGGTGTGTGTGAGGGTGTGTGGGTGTGATGGTGTGTGTGAGGGTGTGATGGTGTGTGTGTAACGATATTCTTCGTCCTCCTCTGACGAGGAGTATGAAATGTGGGACCAATGCGCAGCGTGGTGTGTGTGAGGGTGTGATGGTGTGTGTGAGGGTGTGATGGTGTGTGTGAGGGTGTGATGGTGTGTGTGAGGGTGTGTGGGTGTGATGGTGTGTGTGAGGGTGTGATGGTGTGTGTGTAACGATATTCTTCGTCCTCCTCTGACGAGGAGTATGAAATGTGGGACCAATGCGCAACGTGGTATGTGTTCATTATGTTTATTTTACTGAACACTGAGAATACAAAATAACAACGTGAAAATAAACGAAAACCGAAACAGTCCTGAAAGGTGCAGAAAACACTAGACAGAAAAAAAATCATCCACAACCCACAGGTGGGAAAAGGCTACCTAAGTATGATTCTCAATCAGAGACAACGAACGACACCTGCCTCTGATTGAGAACCATACCAGGCCAAACACATAAACGCAACATAGAAAAAATAACATAGACTACCCACCCCAACTCACGCCCTGACCAAACTAAAACAAAGACATAACAAAGGAACTAAGGTCAGAACGTGACAGTACCCCCCCCCCCCCCCACCCCCCCAAAGGTGCGGACTCCGGCAGCAAAACCTGAACCTATAGTGGAGGGTCTGGGTGGGCGTCTGTCCGCGGTGGCGGCTCTCATGCGGGGCGTGGAACCCACTCCACCATAGTCTCGGCCCTTGCCGCGGGTCCCGAATGGACGGGAGATTCCGGCAGCACCGGACAGACTGGCGGCTCAGGACAGACTGGCGGGTCAGGACAGACGGGCGGCTCTGCCAGCTCAGGACAGACGGGCGGCTCTGGCAGCTCAGGACAGACGGGCAGCTCAGGACAGACGGGCAGCTCAGAACAGACGGGCAGCTCAGGACAGACGGGCGGCTCTGGACAGACGGGCGGATCTGACAGCTCAGGACAGAAGGGCGGCTCCGGCAGCTCCGGACAGACGGGAGGCTCTGGCAGCGCCGGGCAGCTCAGGACAGACGGGCGGCTCTGGACAGACGGGCGGCCCCGGCAGCTCAGGACAGACGGGCGGCTCTGGACAGACGGGCGGATCTGGCAGCTCAGGACAGACGGGCAGCTCAGGACAGACGGGCGGCTCAGGACAGACGGGCGGCTCTGGAGAGACGGGAGGCTCTGGACAGACGGGCGGATCTGGCAGCTCAGGACAGACGGGCAGCTCAGGACAGACGGGCGGCTCTGGACAGACGGGAGGCTCTGGCAGCTCAGGACAGGAGGGAGACTCTGGAAGCGCTGGACAGGTGGGAGCACCTGGAGGGAGGAGACGGAGAGACAGCCTGGTAAGGGGGCTGCCACAGGAGGCCTGGTGCGTGGAGGAGGCACCGGATGGACCGGACCGTGGAGGCGCACTGGAAGTCTCGAGCACCGAGCCTGCACAACCTGTCCTGGCTGGATACTCCCTGTAGCCCGGCAAATTTGCCGGTGTTGGAACAGACCGTGCTGGGCTGTGCTGGTGCACCAGGGACACCGTGCGTAGGGCTGGTGCCATAAAACCCGGGCCGAGGAGACGCACCGGAGACCAGATGCTCTGAGCCGGCTTCATAGCTCCTGGCTCAAAGCCCACTCTAGCCCGGCCGATACGAGGAGCTGCGATGTAGCGCACCGGGCTATGCCTGCGCACTGGGGACACCGTGCGCCTCACGGCATAACACGGTGCCTGCCCGGTCCACCTCTCTCCATGGTAAGCACAGCGAGTTGGCTCAGGTCTCCTACCTGATTTAGCCACACTCCCCGTGTGCCCCCCCAAGACATTTTTGGGGCCGTCTCTCGTCCCTGTTGCGTTGCCGTGCCAACTCCTCAAAATGCCACCGCTCTGCTTTGGCTGC
>NC_048574.1:86909264-86916764 GCF_013265735.2 Oncorhynchus mykiss
TGTACTGTAGGTATGTAGCATACTGTACTGTATGTATGTAACATACTGTACTGTAGGTATGTAGCATACTGTACTGTAGGTATGTAGCATACTGTACTGTAGCATACTGTACTGTAGGTATGTAGAATACTGTACTGTAGGTATGTAACATACTGTACTGTAGGTATGTAGCATACTGTACTGTAGGTATGTAACATACTGTACTGTATGTATGTAGCATACTGTACTGTAGGTATGTAGCATACTGTACTGTAGGTATGTAGAATACTGTACTGTAGGTATGTAACATACTGTACTGTAGGTATGTAGAATACTGTACTGTAGCATACTGTACTGTAGGTATGTAACATACTGTACTGTAGGTATGTAGAATACTGTACTGTAGGTATGTAACATACTGTACTGTAGGTATGTAGCATACTGTACTGTAGGTATGTAGCATACTGTACTGTAGGTATGTAGAATACTGTACTGTAGGTATGTAACATACTGTACTGTAGGTATGTAGCATACTGTACTGTAGGTATGTAGCATACTGTACTGTAGGTATGTAACATACTGTACTGTAGGTATGTAACATACTGTACTGTAGGTATGTAACATACTGTACTGTAGAATACTGTACTGTAGGTATGTAACATACTGTACAGTAGGTATGTAACATACTGTACTGTAGGTATGTAGAATACTGTACTGTAGCATACTGTACTGTAGGTATGTAACATACTGTACTGTAGGTATGTAGAATACTGTACTGTAGGTATGTAACATACTGTACTGTAGGTATGTAGCATACTGTACTGTAGGTATGTAACATACTGTACTGTATGTATGTAGCATACTGTACTGTAGGTATGTAGCATACTGTACTGTAGGTATGTAGAATACTGTACTGTAGGTATGTAACATACTGTACTGTAGGTATGTAGAATACTGTACTGTAGCATACTGTACTGTAGGTATGTAACATACTGTACTGTAGGTATGTAGAATACTGTACTGTAGGTATGTAACATACTGTACTGTAGGTATGTAGCATACTGTACTGTAGGTATGTAGCATACTGTACTGTAGGTATGTAGAATACTGTACTGTAGGTATGTAACATACTGTACTGTAGGTATGTAGCATACTGTACTGTAGGTATGTAGCATACTGTACTGTAGGTATGTAACATACTGTACTGTAGGTATGTAACATACTGTACTGTAGGTATGTAACATACTGTACTGTAGAATACTGTACTGTAGGTATGTAACATACTGTACAGTAGGTATGTAGCATACTGTACTGTAGGTATGTAACATACTGTACTGTAGGTATGTAACATACTGTACTGTAGGTATGTAGCATACTGTACTGTAGGTATGTAGCATACTGTACTGTAGGTATGTAACATACTGTACTGTAGGTATGTAGAATACTGTACTGTAGGTATGTAGCATACTGTACTGTAGGTATGTAACATACTGTACTGTAGGTATGTAACATACTGTACTGTAGGTATGTAGAATACTGTACTGTAGCATACTGTACTGTAGGTATGTAACATACTGTACTGTAGGTATGTAACATACTGTACTGTAGGTATGTAGAATACTGTACTGTAGCATACTGTACTGTAGGTATGTAACATACTGTACTGTAGGTATGTAACATACTGTACTGTAGGTATGTAGAATACTGTACTGTAGCATACTGTACTGTAGGTATGTAACATACTGTACTGTAGGTATGTAGCATACTGTACTGTAGGTATGTAGCATACTGTACTGTAGGTATGTAGAATACTGTACTGTAGGTATGTAACATACTGTACTGTAGGTATGTAGAATACTGTACTGTAGCATACTGTACTGTAGGTATGTAACATACTGTACTGTAGGTATGTAGCATACTGTACTGTAGGTATGTAGAATACTGTACTGTAGGTATGTAGAATACTGTACTGTAGGTATGTAGAATACTGTACTGTAGGTATGTAGAATACTGTACTGTAGCATACTGTACTGTAGGTATGTAACATACTGTACTGTAGGTATGTAGAATACTGTACTGTAGGTATGTAGAATACTGTACTGTAGGTATGTAGCATACTGTACTGTAGGTATGCAGAATACTGTACTGTAGCATACTGTACTGTAGGTATGTAACATACTGTACTGTAGGTATGTAGAATACTGTACTGTAGCATACTGTACTGTAGGTATGTAACATACTGTACTGTAGGTATGTAGAATACTGTACTGTAGGTATGTAGAATACTGTACTGTAGGTATGTAGCATACTGTACTGTAGGTATGCAGAATACTGTACTGTAGCATACTGTACTGTAGGTATGTAGCATACTGTACTGTAGGTATGTAGAATACTGTACTGTAGAATACAGGGGGGGGGGGGGGGGGGCTGCCCTGGCAACCAGAGCGGGAAATATCACAAAGAGGAAGTAACATTCCTTAAACCCTCGTCTTTAGGTCACTGTCCTTAAACTATTATTCTCTCTCTCTCTCTCTCTCTCTCTCTCTCTCTCTCTCTCTCTCTCTCTCTCTCTCTCTTTCTAATTCTCTCTCTCTCTAATTCTCTCTCTCTTTCTAATTTTCTCTCTCTCTCTCTCTCTCTCTCTCTCTCTCTCTCTCTCTCTCTCTCTCTCTCTCTCTCTCTCTCTAATTCTCTCTCTCTTTCTAATTCTCTCTCTCTCTAATTCTCTCTCTCTTTCTAATTCTCTCTCTCTCTCTCTCTCTCTCTCTCTCTCTCTCTCTCTCTCTCTCTAATTCTCTCTCTCTTCCTCAGTAACAACCCGTCTGTGATCGTCCATTCTGGGGTTAATCACCCGTTGCCAATCGAGTCTCCGGACTCGATGAAGAAGAGACGAATCCACCGTTGTGATTTCAACAGCTGCAACAAAGTCTACACCAAGAGCTCTCATCTGAAGGCACATCGCCGCACACACACAGGTGAGACACACACAGGTGACACACACACACACACACACACACAGGTGACACACACACACACACACACACACACACACAGGTGAGACACACACACACACACACACACACAGGTGAGACACACACACACACACACACAGCCACATGGGGCGGCAGGGTAGCCGAGTGGTTAGAGCGTTAGACTTGCAAGTTCAAACCCCCGAGCTGACAAGGTACAAATCTGTCATTCTGCTCCTGAACAGGCAGTTAACCCACTGTTCCTAGACCAGTTAACCCACTGTTCCTAGACCAGTTAACCCACTGTTCCTAGACCAGTTAACCCTACTGTTCCTAGACCAGTTAACCCACTGTTCCTAGACCAGTTAACCCACTGTTCCTAGACCAGTTAACCCACTGTTCCTAGACCAGTTAACCCACTGTTCCTAGGTCAGTTAACCCACTGTTCCTAGACCAGTTAACCCCACTGTTCCTAGACCAGTTAACCCACTGTTCCTAGACCAGTTAACCCACTGTTCCTAGACCAGTTAAACCACTGTTCCTAGACCAGTTAACCCACTGTTCCTAGACCAGTTAACCCACTGTTCCTAGGCCAGTTAACCCACTGTTCCTAGACCAGTTAACCCACTGTTCCTAGACCAGTTAACCCACTGTTCCTAGACCAGTTAACCCACTGTTCCTAGACCAGTTAACTCCACTGTTCCTAGACCAGTTAACCCACTGTTCCTAGACCAGTTAACCCACTGTTCCTAGACCAGTTAAACCACTGTTCCTAGACCAGTTAACCCACTGTTCCTAGACCAGTTAAACCACTGTTCGTAGACCAGTTAACCCACTGTTCCTAGACCAGTTAACCCACTGTTCCTAGGCCAGTTAACCCACTGTTCCTAGACCAGTTAACCCACTGTTCCTAGACCAGTTAACCCACTGTTCCTAGACCAGTTAACCCACTGTTCCTAGACCAGTTAACCCACTGTTCCTAGACCAGTTAACCCACAGTTCCTAGACCAGTTAACCCACTGTTCCTAGACCAGTTAACCCACAAATCACACACACACACACACAGGTGAGACACACACACACACACACAGATGAGACACACACCAAATCACACACACACACAGGTGAGACACACACACACACACAGATGAGACACACACCAAATCACACACACACACGTTCATATTGTAGGTCTCTGTTCAATTAAATTATAGATTGATACTGTTAGTTTCCTAACCTCTCTGGCTCTTTCTCTCCCTCTCTACCTCCCTCTGTCTCTCTCTCTCTCTGTCTCTCTCTCTCTCCCCATATCTCTCTCTGTCTCTCTCTCTCTCCCTCTCTCTCTCCCCATCTCTCTCTCTCCCTCTCTCTCCCCATATCTCTCTCTTCCTCTCTCTCTCTCTCCATATCTCTCTCTCTCTCTCTCTCTCTCTCCCTCTCTCTCTCCCCATCTCTCTCTCTCTCCCTCTCTCCCTCCCCATATCTCTCTCCCTCTCTCTCTCCCCATCTCTCTCTCTCTCTCTCTCTCTCCCCATATCTCTCTCTCCCTCTCTCTCTCCCCATATCTCTCTCTCCCTCTCTCTCTCCCCATATCTCTCTCTCTCTCTCTCCCCATATCTCTCTCTGTCTCTCTCTCTCTCCCTCTCTCTCTCTCTCCCCATATCTCTCTCTCTCTATGTCTCTCTCTCCCTCTCTCTCTCCCCATATCTCTCTCTCTCTCTCTCTCTCCCTCCCTCCCTCCCTCCCTCCAGGAGAGAAGCCCTATAAGTGCATGTGGGAGGGGTGCACGTGGAAGTTCGCCCGTTCGGACGAACTGACTCGTCACTTCCGTAAACACACAGGCGTCAAACCGTTCCAGTGTCCCGACTGTGAACGCAGCTTCTCCCGATCCGACCACCTGGCTCTACATAAGAAACGGCACCTGCTGGTCTGAACGGCAACGCAACGCAACGGCTGTGAAACGTCATTTCGACACACAAGGCGAACGCAGCCCGTTGGGTAGTTGGTCCATACAGGACCCCAAGACAGGACCGTTGGACAGAGAGAGACCCGGGGACTTAAACATCCTCTATCTGTCTATCACTTTATTCAGTCAGCCAATCAGCCGTCCTCTTCCTCTCCACTCCTCCACCTCTTCTTAGTACCAGAGCTCCCCGTTGTCTCCCAGTACTCGCCGTTGTCTCCCAGTGCTCGCCGTTGTCTCCCAGTGCTCGCCGTTGTCTCCCAGTGCTGAAGGCGGATGGTGTTCGTAGGCCCAGATCTAGGATCAGCTAAACCTCCAGACATCTTGACCTTAACCATAGAGAGAGACAGACATCTTAACCTTAACCATAGAGAGAGACAGACATCTTGACCTTAACCATAGAGAGAGACAGACATCTTAACCTTAACCATAGAGAGAGACAGACATCTTGACCATAGAGAGAGACAGACATCTTGACCTTAACCATAGAGAGAGACAGACATCTTGACCTTAACCATAGAGATAGACAGAGGTCTTAACCATAGAGCTAGACAGAGGTCTTAACCATAGAGATAGACAGAGGTCTTAACCATAGAGATAGACAGAGGTCTTAACCATAGAGATAGACAGAGGTCTTAACCATAGAGATAGACAGAGGTCTTAACCATAGAGATAGACAGAGGTCTTAACCATAGAGATAGACAGAGGTCTTAACCATAGAGATAGACAGAGGTCTTAACCATAGAGATAGACAGAGGTCTTAACCATAGAGCTAGAACGAGGACTCAACTTTGTACGGCGTCTGTGACGGCATGGGCAGCGCCAATGATCGCCATTTTAAAGTGATACATTTTTTAAATATATATATATATATATATATATATATATATATATATTATTTTAAAGCAGATATTTGTGATTTTAGCGCCATCTGCAGTGCCGGAGTCCTGAACCACATTTAGTCTTACGTTTATTGTGGCCACTAGATGGCGGTGACATGGCTCCATAGAGATAGACAGACATGGCTCCATAGAGATAGACAGACATGGCTCCATAGAGATAGACAGACATGGCTCCATAGAGATAGACAGACATGGCTCCATAGAGATAGACAGACATGGCTCCATAGAGATAGACAGACATGGCTCCATGCCATTAACAAACCGTAACAACCTATTTGAAGAAGAAGAAGACATTTGCTCATAAGGCTGATCGCTCTCAAACCCCATAAGGATTCCCTACCCAGTTTGACTACTTTAAAATGGTGGAAGTCCTCGATGTCCATGCTAAAAAATTACAAAAAACGGGTTCTAATCCTTCCAGAGAGTTCCTTTGTACCTCTATGAATGCATTATGGATACAGCACCACAGATACAACGATTAGACAGATGTTTCACCATATATATATATATATAGAGAGAGAGGGAGAGAAACGTTTGTTAACGGCTGACCTGAGATTAGAGTCAACGTGGACTGAGTGGCTCCCTCTGCTGGACGGAGGGGACTACCTGCTGCTCAGTACTCAGTGGACACACACACACACACACACACACAGCTCAACAGCCTGTACTGACTCTAGTCACATGAGTGGAGTCACAGGTCAACAGCAGGCTCTGGTAGAAGGGCTGTGGGGGTTCCCAACCACAGGTCAACAGCAGGCTCTGGTAGAGGGAGGGGAACGGCTGTGGGGGTTCCTAACCACAGGTCAACAGCAGGCTCTGGTAGAAGGGCTGTGGGGGTTCCCAACCACAGGTCAACAGCAGGCTCTGGTAGAGGGAGGGGAACGGCTGTGGGGGTTCCTAACCACAGGTCAACAGCAGGCTCTGGTAGAGGGAGGGGAACGGCTGTGGGGGTTCCTAACCACAGGTCAACAGCAGGCTCTGGTAGAGGGAGGGGAACGGCTGTGGGGGTTTCCAACCACAGGTCAACAGCAGGCTCTGGTAGAGGGAGGGGAACGGCTGTGGGGGTTCCTAACCACAGGTCAACAGCAGGCTCTGGTAGAGGGGGTGGAACGGCTGTGGGGGTTTCCAACCACAGGTCAACAGCAGGCTCTGGTAGAGGGAGGGGAACGGCTGTGGGGGTTCCTAACCACAGGTCAACAGCAGGCTCTGGTAGAGGGGTGGAAGGGCTGTGGGGGTTCCTAACCACAGGTCAACAGCAGGCTCTGGTAGAGGGAGGGGAACGGCTGTGGGGGTTCCTAACCACAGGTCAACAGCAGGCTCTGGTAGAGGGGGTGGAACGGCTGTGGGGGTTCCTAACCACAGGTCAACAGCAGGCTCTGGTAGAAGGGCTGTGGGGGTTCCCAACCACAGGTCAACAGCAGGCTCTGGTAGAGGGGGTGGAACGGCTGTGGGGGTTCCTAACCACAGGTCAACAGCAGGCTCTGGTAGAGGGGGTGGAACGGCTGTGGGGGTTCCTAACCACAGGTCAACAGCAGGCTCTGGTAGAGGGGGTGGAACGGCTGTGGGGGTTTCCAACCATTACAAGGCAAAGGCTTGTTGTCTTTGATTCTAGAAATGTGAAACAAACTCTTTTTATTATCCTGGGGCATTATCATGATCATTATTCTGTTTGATTATTTTTTATTCT
>NC_048574.1:86926764-86936764 GCF_013265735.2 Oncorhynchus mykiss
CTTAAATACTGATAAACACAGCTGGGTCCTTAAACACTGATAAACACAGCTGGGTCCTTAACTCCTGATAAAACACAGCTGGGTCCTTAACTCCTGATAAACACAGCTGGGTCCTTAAATACTGATAAACACAGCTGGGTCCTTAAATACTGATAAACACAGCTGGGTCCTTAAATACTGATAAACACAGCTGGGTCCTTAAATACTGATAAACACAGCTGGGTCCTTAAATACTGATAAACACAGCTGGGTCCTTAAATACTGATAAACACAGCTGGGTCCTTAAATACTGATAAACACAGCTGGGTCCTTAAACACTGATAAACACAGCTGGGTCCTTAAATACTGATAAACACAGCTGGGTCCTTAAATACGGATAAACACAGCTGGGTCCTTAAATACGGATAAACACAGCTGGGTCCTTAAATACTGATAAACACAGCTGGGTTCTTAACCACTGATAAACACAGCTGGGTCCTTAAATACTGATAAACACAGCTGGGTCCTTAACTCCTGATAAAACACAGCTGGGTCCTTAACTCCTGATAAACACAGCTGGCTCCTTAACTACTGATAAACACAGCTGGGTCCTTAAATACTGATAAACACAGCTGGGTCCTTAAATACTGATAAACACAGCTGGGTCCTTAAATACTGATAAACACAGCTGGGTCCTTAAATACTGATAAAACACAGCTGGGTCCTTAAATACTGATAAACACAGCTGGGTCCTTAACTACTGATAAACACAGCTGGGTCCTTAAATACTGATAAACACAGCTGGGTCCTTAACTCCTGATAAAACACAGCTGGGTCCTTAAATACTGATAAACACAGCTGGGTTCTTAACCGCAGCTCAGGTTGAAACGTTTCTAACCTGTCTATCTACGGGTAACAGAGTTGGCATGTTGTGTCCTAGCAGATCAGTTTAAACCGTTTCTAACCTGTCTATCTACGGGTAACAGAGTTGGCATGTTGTGTCCTAGCAGCTCAGTTTAAACCGCTTCTAACCAAAGCAACAGAAAATGACCTTAAAGACTAGAACAGTGAGACAGGGTGACAGGGTGACAGGGAGACAGGGAGACGGGGAGACAGGGTGACAGGGTGACAGTGAGACAGTATGACAGGGAGACAGGGTGACAGTGAGACAGGGTGACAGGGTGAGCACCTGTTCTTACACTGTGATTTGACTATTAGTTGTTCAACGTTTCTTCTGAAAAATATAATTTCTGAAAATGGTCTGAGAAGAACAACATTGGCAGGGCAATTCAAGCAAAGCCAATATGCGGAGGTAAAGTATTGGGCCTGTAGTTTACGCCACAAACCTCATTGCTACAGAACTGTTTTATAATTGTGACCTTGACTCAGAAAAGGTTGGTGACCATTGCGATAAAGGATCAACGTTTCTGACACTGACAGAGCCTACGACCAAGACGTAGTGGTACTGAACCAGCAGACCTAGACCCTGTCTCACTGAACCAGCAGACCTAGACCCTGTCTCACTGAACTAGCAGACCTAGACCCTGTCTCACTGAACCAGCCAAGACGTAGTGGTACTGAACCAGCAGACCTAGACCCTGTCTCACTGAACCAGCCAAGACGTAGTGGTACTGAACCAGCAGACCTAGATCCTGTCACACTGAACCATCCAAGACGTAGTGGTACTGAACCAGCAGACCTAGACCCTGTCTCACTGAACCAGCAGACCTAGACCCTGTCTCACTGAACCAGCAGACCTAGACCCTGTCTCACTGAACCAGCAGACCTAGACCCTGTCACACTGAACCATCCAAGACGTAGTGGTACTGAACCAGCAGACCTAGACCCTGTCTCACTGAACCAGCAGACCTAGACCCTGTCTCACTGAACCAGCCAAGACGTAGTGGTACTGAACCAGCAGACCTAGACCCTGTTACACTGAACCAGCCAAGACGTAGTGGTACTGAACCAGCCAAGACGTAGTGGTACTGAACCAGCAGACCTAGACCCTGTCTCACTGAACCAGCAGACCTAGACCCTGTCACACTGAACCATCCAAGACATAGTGGTACTGAACCAGCAGACCTAGACCCTGTCTCACTGAACCAGCAGACCTAGACCCTGTTACACTGAACCAGCCAAGACGTAGTGGTACTGAACCATCCAAGACGTAGTGGTACTGAACCAGCAGACCTAGACCCTGTCTCACTGAACCAGCAGACCTAGACCCTGTCTCACTGAACCAGCAGACCTAGACCCTGTCTCACTGAACCAGCCAAGACGTAGTGGTACTGAACCAGCAGACCTAGACCCTGTCACACTGAACCATCCAAGACGTAGTGGTACTGAACCAGCAGACCTAGACCCTGTCTCACTGAACCAGCAGACCTAGACCCTGTCTCACTGAACCAGCAGACCTAGACCCTGTCTCACTGAACCAGCAGACCTAGACCCTGTCACACTGAACCATCCAAGACGTAGTGGTACTGAACCAGCAGACCTAGACCCTGTCTCACTGAACCAGCAGACCTAGACCCTGTCTCACTGAACCAGCCAAGACGTAGTGGTACTGAACCAGCAGACCTAGACCCTGTTACACTGAACCAGCCAAGACGTAGTGGTACTGAACCAGCCAAGACGTAGTGGTACTGAACCAGCAGACCTAGACCCTGTCTCACTGAACCAGCAGACCTAGACCCTGTCACACTGAACCATCCAAGACATAGTGGTACTGAACCAGCAGACCTAGACCCTGTCTCACTGAACCAGCAGACCTAGACCCTGTTACACTGAACCAGCCAAGACGTAGTGGTACTGAACCATCCAAGACGTAGTGGTACTGAACCAGCAGACCTAGACCCTGTCTCACTGAACCAGCAGACCTAGACCCTGTCTCACTGAACCAGCAGACCTAGACCCTGTCTCACTGAACCAGCAGACCTAGACCCTGTCTCACTGAACCAGCAGACCTAGACCCTGTCTCACTGAACCAGCCAAGATGTAGTGGTACTGAACCAGCAGACCTAGACCCTGTCTCACTGAACCAGCCAAGACGTAGTGGTATTGAACCAGCAGACCTAGACCCTGTCACACTGAACGAACCAAGATGTAGTGGTACTGAATAAGCAGACCTAGACCCTGTCTCACTGAACCAGCAGACCTAGACCCTGTCTCACTGAACCAGCCAAGACGTAGTGGTACTGAACCAGCAGACCTAGACCCTGTCTCACTGAACCAGCAGACCTAGACCCTGTCACACTGAACCATCCAAGACGTAGTGGTACTGAACCAGCAGACCTAGACCCTGTCTCACTGAACCAGCAGACCTAGACCCTGTCTCACTGAACCAGCTAAGACGTAGTGGTACTGAACCAGCAGACCTAGACCCTGTTACACTGAACCAGCCAAGACGTAGTGGTACTGAACCAGCCAAGACGTAGTGGTACTAAACCAGCAGACCTAGACCCTGTCTCACTGAACCAGCAGACCTAGACCCTGTCACACTGAACGAACCAAGATGTAGTGGTACTGAATCAGCAGACCTAGACCCTGTCTCACTGAACCAGCAGACCTAGACCCTGTCTCACTGAACCAGCCAAGACGTAGTGGTACTAAACCAGCAGACCTAGACCCTGTCTCACTGAACCAGCAGACCTAGACCCTGACTCACTGAACCAGCAGACCTAGACCCTGTCACACTGAACCAGCAGACCTAGACCCTGTCACACTGAACCAGCAGACCTAGACCCTGTCACACTGAACCAGCAGACCTAGACCCTGTCTCACTGAACCAGCAGACCTAGACCCTGTCTCACTGAACCAGCAGACCTAGACCCTGTCTCACTGAACCAGCAGACCTATACCCTGTCTCACTGAACCAGCAGACCTAGACCCTGTCACACTGAACCAGCAGACCTAGACCCTGTCACACTGAACCAGCAGACCTAGACCCTGTCTCACTGAACCAGCAGACCTAGACCCTGTCTCACTGAACCAGCAGACCTAGACCCTGTCTCACTGAACCAGCAGACCTAGACCCTGTCTCACTGAACCAGCAGACCTAGACCCTGTCACACTGAACCAGCAGACCTAGACCCTGTCACACTGAACCAGCAGACCTAGACCCTGTCTCACTGAACCAGCAGACCTAGACCCTGTCTCACTGAACCAGCAGACCTAGACCCTGTCTCACTGAACCAGCAGACCTAGACCCTGTCTCACTGAACCAGCAGACCTAGACCCTGTCTCACTGAACCAGCAGACCTAGACCCTGTCACACTGAACCAGCCAAGACGTAGTGGTACTGAACCAGCCAAGACGTAGTGGTACTGAACCAGCAGACCTAGATCCTGTCTCACTGAACCAGCAGACCTAGACCCTGTCACACTGAACCAGCAGACCTAGACCCTATCACACTGAACCAGCAGACCTAGACCCTGTCTCACTGAACCAGCCAAGACGTAGTGGTACTGAACCAGCAGACCTAGACCCTGTCACACTGAACCAGCAGACCTAGACCCTGTCTCACTGAACCAGCCAAGACGTAGTGGTACTGAACCAGCAGACCTAGACCCTGTCTCACTGAACCAGCCAAGACGTAGTGGTACTGAACCAGCAGACCTAGACCCTGTCTCAATGAACCAGCAGACCTAGTCCCTGTCTCACTGAACCAGCAGACCTAGACCCTGTCACACTGAACCAGCAGACCTAGACCCTGTCTCACTGAACCAGCAGACCTAGACCCTGTCTCACTGAACCAGCAGACCTAGACCCTGTCTCACTGAACCAGCAGACCTAGACCCTGTCTCACTGAACCAGCAGACCTAGACCCTGTCACACTGAACCAGCAGACCTAGACCCTGTCTCACTGAACCAGCCAAGACGTAGTGGTACTGAACCAGCAGACCTAGACCCTGTCACACTGAACCAGCAGACCTAGACCCTGTCACACTGAACCAGCGAAGACGTAGTGGTACTGAATTAGCAGACCTAGACCCTGTCACATTGAATCAGCCAAGATGTCCGAAAATCGTTTACAACCTAAGAATTTTTCCACGATATCGACAAAGTCGTGGAATTAGACGGCTAAACCCGTGCAGTCTCTACGGGCATTTAGTTTGTTGAAATCTGCCAAAAATGTTGGCACTTTAGCCTTTAATTCATATAAAAAAAAATATGATTTATTGAATTCTCCATGTGGTCTATATTAAAAGGGCACTTCATTTAATAACAGTCTTTTAAAATTCAATATTAGTGCACAATTTATACTTAGTTGGCACAATTTAGACTTAAAATATCATAGGGCACTCTTTGTGTAACAACCCAGTTATTACTAGACTTGATGTTTAATCTGTCTCTCCGGTCTGATGTTTAATCTGTCTCTCTCTGGTTGATGTTTAATCTGTCTCTCTCTGATGTTTAATCTGTCTCTCTCTGGTTGATATTTAATCTGTCTCTCTCTGGTCTGATGTTTAATCTGTCTCTCTCTGGTTGATGTTTAATCTGTCTCTCTCTGGTTGATATTTAATCTGTCTCTCTCTGGTCTGATGTTTAATCTGTCTCTCTCCGGTCTGATGTTTAATCTGTCTGTCTCTCTGGTTGATATTTAATCTGTCTCTCTCTGGTCTGATGTTTAATCTGTCTCTCTCCGGTCTGATGTTTAATCTGTCTGTCTCTCTGGTTGATATTTAATCTGTCTCTCTCTGGTCTGATGTTTAATCTGTCTCTCTCCGGTCTGATATTTAATCTGTCTGTCTCTCTGGTTGATATTTAATCTGTCTCTCTCTGGTCTGATGTTTAATCTGTCTCTCTGGTCTGATGTTTAATCTGTCTCTCTCTGGTTTATGTTTTATCTGTCTCTCCGGTTGATATTTAATCTGTCTCTCTCTGGTTGATATTTAATCTGTCTCTCTCTGGTTGATGTTTAATCTGTCTCTCTCCGGTCTGATGTTTAATCTGTCTCTCTCTGGTTGATGTTTAATCTGTCTCTCTCTGGTTGATGTTTAATCTGTCTCTCTCCGGTCTGATGTTTAATCTGTCTCTCTCTGGTTGATGTTTAATCTGTCTCTCTCTGGTTGATATTTAATCTGTCTCTCTCTGGTTGATGTTTAATCTGTCTCTCTCTGGTTGATGTTTAATCTGTCTCTCTCTGGTTGATATTTAATCTGTCTCTCTCTGGTCTGATGTTTAATCTGTCTCTCTCCGGTCTGATGTTTAATCTGTCTCTCTCTGGTCTGATGTTTAATCTGTCTCTCTCTGGTTTATGTTTAATCTGTCTCTCCGGTTGATGTTTAATCTGTCTCTCCGGTTGATGTTTAATCTGTCTCTCTGGTCTGATGTTTAATCTGTCTCTCTCTGGTTTATGTTTTATCTGTCTCTCCGGTTGATGTTTAATCTGTCTCTCTCTGGTTGATGTTTAATCTGTCTCTCTCTGGTTTATGTTTAATCTGTCTCTCTCCGGTCTGATGTTTAATCTGTCTCTCTCTGGTTGATGTTTAATCTGTCTCTCTCTGGTCTGATGTTTAATCTGTCTCTCTCTGGTTGATGTTTAATCTGTCTCTCTCTGGTCTGATGTTTAATCTGTCTCTCTCCGGTTGATGTTTAATCTGTCTCTCTCTAGTTTATGTTTAATCTGTCTCTCTCTGGTTGATGTTTAATCTGTCTCTCTCTGGTTGATATTTAATCTGTCTCTCTCCGGTTGATGTTTAATCTGTCTCTCCGGTTGATGTTTAATCTGTCTCTCTCTGGTCTGATGTTTAATCTGTCTCTCTCTGGTCTGATATTTAATCTGTCTCTCTCTGGTCTGATATTTAATCTGTCTCTCTCTGGTTGATGTTTAATCTGTCTCTCTGGTCTGATATTTAATCTGTCTCTCTCCGGTCTGATGTTTAATCTGTCTCTCTCTGGTTGATGTTTAATCTGTCTCTCTCCGGTCTGATGTTTAATCTGTCTCTCTCTGGTTGATGTTTAATCTGTCTCTCTCTGGTCTGATGTTTAATCTGTCTCTCTCTGGTTGATGTTTAATCTGTCTCTCTCCGGTCTGATGTTTAATCTGTCTCTCTCTGGTCTGATGTTTAATCTGTCTCTCTCCGGTCTGATGTTTAATCTGTCTCTCTGGTCTGATATTTAATCTGTCTCTCTGGTCTGATGTTTAATCTGTCTCTCTCTGGTTGATGTTTAATCTGTCTCTCTCTGGTTGATGTTTAATCTGTCTCTCTCTGGTTGATATTTAATCTGTCTCTCTCTAGTTTATGTTTAATCTGTCTCTCTCCGGTTGATGTTTAATCTGTCTCTCTCTGGTTGATGTTTAATCTGTCTCTCTCTGGTTGATATTTAATCTGTCTCTCTCCGGTTTATGTTTAATCTGTCTCTCTCTGGTTGATGTTTAATCTGTCTCTCTGGTCTGATGTTTAATCTGTCTCTCTCTGGTCTGATATTTAATCTGTCTCTCTCTGGTTGATGTTTAATCTGTCTCTCTGGTCTGATGTTTAATCTGTCTCTCTCCGGTTGATGTTTAATCTGTCTCTCTCTGGTTGATGTTTAATCTGTCTCTCTCTGGTTGATATTTAATCTGTCTCTCTCCGGTTTATGTTTAATCTGTCTCTCTCTGGTTGATGTTTAATCTGTCTCTCTGGTTGATGTTTAATCTGTCTCTCTCTGGTTGATGTTTAATCTGTCTCTCTCTGGTTGATATTTAATCTGTCTCTCTCTGGTCTGATATTTAATCTGTCTCTCTCCGGTTGATGTTTAATCTGTCTCTCTCCGGTTGATGTTTAATCTGTCTCTCTCTGGTTGATATTTAATCTGTCTCTCTCTGGTTGATGTTTAATCTGTCTCTCTCTGGTTGATGTTTAATCTGTCTCTCTCTGGTTGATGTTTAATCTGTCTCTCCGGTTGATGTTTAATCTGTCTCTCTCTGGTCTGATGTTTAATCTGTCTCTCTGGTCTGATGTTTAATCTGTCTCTCTCTGGTCTGATATTTAATCTGTCTCTCTCCGGTTGATGTTTAATCTGTCTCTCTCCGGTTGATGTTTAATCTGTCTCTCTCTGGTTGATATTTAATCTGTCTCTCTCTGGTCTGATGTTTAATCTGTCTCTCTGGTCTGATGTTTAATCTGTCTCTCTCTGGTCTGATATTTAATCTGTCTCTCTCTGGTCTGATATTTAATCTGTCTCTCTGGTCTGATGTTTAATCTGTCTCTCTCTGGTTGATGTTTAATCTGTCTCTCTCTGGTTGATGTTTAATCTGTCTCTCTCTGGTCTGATATTTAATCTGTCTCTCTCCGGTTGATGTTTAATCTGTCTCTCTCTGGTCTGATGTTTAATCTGTCTCTCTGGTCTGATGTTTAATCTGTCTCTCTCTGGTCTGATGTTTAATCTGTCTCTCTCTGGTTGATGTTTAATCTGTCTCTCTCTGGTTGATGTTTAATCTGTCTCTCTCTGGTCTGATATTTAATCTGTCTCTCTCTGGTCTGATATTTAATTTGTCTCTCCGGTCTGATATTTAATCTGTCTCTCTCTGGTCTGATGTTTAATCTGTCTCTCTCTGGTTGATGTTTAATCTGTCTCTCTCTGGTTGATGTTTAATCTCTTTCCAGCAGCTGATGGGGAGGAGTTTGTGAGTGTCCTGACTGAGTTGCTGTTTGAGCTTCACGTCGCTGCCACCCCAGACAAACTGAACAAGGTAACAGACAGTCACCACAGACAAACTCAACAAGGTAACAGACAGTCACTGTCACCACAGACAAACTCAACAAGATAACAGACAGTCACCACAGACAAACTCAACAAGGTAACAGACAGTCCCTGTCACCACAGACAAACTCAACAAGGTAACAGACAGTCCCTGTCACCACAGACAAACTCAACAAGGTAACAGACAGTCCCTGTCACCCCAGACAAACTCAACAAGGTAACAGACAGTCCCTGTCACCCCAGACAAACTCAACAAGGTAACAGACAGTCCTTGTCACCACAGACAAACTCAACAAGGTAACAGACAGTCCCTGTCACCACAGACAAACTCAACAAGGTAACAGACAGTCCCTGTCACCACAGACAAACTCAACAAGGTAACAGACAGTCCTTGTCACCACAGACAAACTCAACAAGGTAACAGACAGTCCCTGTCACCACAGACAAACTCAACAAGGTAACAGACAGTCCCTGTCACCACAGACAAACTCAACAAGGTAACAGACAGTCCCTGTCACCACAGACAAACTCAACAAGGTAACAGACAGTCCTTGTCACCACAGACAAACTCAACAAGGTAACAGACAGTCCCTGTCACCACAGACAAACTCAACAAGGTAACAGACAGTCCCTGTCACCACAGACAAACTCAACAAGGTAACAGACAGTCCCTGTCACCACAGACAAACTCAACAAGGTAACAGACAGTCCCTGTCACCACAGACAAACTCAACAAGGTAACAGACACACAGTTTTAATTGAATCTACTGAATTAGAGTTCATTATTTTAGGTTAAAGTTTAGTGATGTCATGTCAATTCATCCCCAGGCCAGGATGAGAGCGCATGATTGGGTGAGAGAGGTGGAGAAACCTGTCGTTGTCACGGAAACCATCGGGGGGGGCGACGGAGGAGGAGCAAAGAGGAGAACCTGAAACAAGAGAGGGAGAAGAAGAGAAGAAAGAGGGGGAGGAGCTGGAGGAGGAGAAAGAGGAGGAGGAGCTAAAGGAGGAGAAAGAGGAGGAGGAGCTAAAGGAGAAGAAAGAGGGGGAGGAGATAAAGGAGAATGAGGAAGAGAGACGATCCAGGTCTGTAGAGGTGAGATCTGATGTTGGACAGATGTCTGTCTGTCTGTCTCTCATGTTCTCTTTCCCTCGCTTTTCGTTTTAAGCACGTAGTGTGTGTTAATGTTTATACATTGTGTGTGTGCTTGTGTGTGTGTGTGTGTCTAGGCAGTGTACCTGTGTTCAGTGGGCTCCCTGGCGGAGGTGACAGCCCGCAGTATCGAACAGCTCCACAAGGTGGCAGAGTTGATCCTCCACGGACAGG
>NC_048574.1:86939264-87059264 GCF_013265735.2 Oncorhynchus mykiss
CTCGTGAGGGGGGGAGAAATGTCCTTCGGGGGTCTTTTGAGGATCTCCAGGACCCAGGAGGGCAATAACCCCCCCCCCCACCCCCCCCATCAAGACAGCATTCAGGGACCGCATTCAGGGACACCATTCATTTGTTAAAAAAAAAAAACTGTCAAGATGTTAAAAGGAAGTAATGTCTTGGTGTTCCTGTCTTCTGCTCTGTTCATCTAGAGCTCTTCGGGAGAAAGGGATGAGTGGAGAGGGTGGCCACGGTGGTGGAGCGCTGGAGGGAGAGACAGAGAGAGAGAGACACAGAGTGAGAGAGAGAGGGAGAGACAAAGAGACAGAGAGAGACAGAGACACAGAGAGACACAGAGAGACAGAGACACAGAGAGACAGAGACACAGAGAGAGACAGAGACACAGAGAGAGACAGAGACACAGAGAGAGACAGAGACACAGAGAGAGACAGAGACACAGAGAGAGAGACACAGAGAAAGAAAGAAAGAGAGACAGAGAGAGAGAGACACAGAGTGAGAGAGAGAGGGAGAGACAAAGAGACAGAGAGAGACAGAGACACAGAGAGACACAGAGAGACAGAGACACAGAGAGACAGAGACACAGAGAGAGACAGAGACACAGAGAGAGACAGAGACACAGAGAGAGACAGAGACACAGAGAGAGACAGAGACACAGAGAGAGACAGAGACACAGAGAGAGACAGAGACACAGAGAGACACAGAGAGACACAGAGAGAGACAGAGACACAGAGAGAGACAGAGACACAGAGAGAGAGACACAGAGAAAGAAAGAAAGAGAGACAGAGAGAGAGAGAGAGATGTTAGTTGGTATTAATATATATATTATTATAGGTATTAATATATATTATTAAAGGTATTTATATATATATTATAGGTATTAATATATATATTGTAGGTATTTATATATATATTATAGGTATTAATATATATATTATAGGTATTAATATATATATTGTAGGTATTTATATATATATTATAGGTATTAATATATATATTACAGGTATTAATATATATATTATTATAGGTATTTATATATATTATTAAAGGTATTTATATATATATTATAGGTATTAATATATATATATTATAGGTATTTATATATATATTATAGGTATTTATATATATATATCATTATAGGTATTTATATATATATTATAGGTATTTATATATTATTATAGGTGTTAATATATATATATTATTACAGGTATTAATTAATGAACATTGTCTTTAGAACTCTCACCTGTGTCATTACCGTAGTAACCCTGACGAGGCTCGTCTTCTGAGAACACACACACGTAGCAAGGTCAGTGTGTGTGTTCCTGTGTGTGTGTTCCTGTGTGTGTGTGTGTGTTCCTGTGTGTGTGTGTGTGTGTGTGTTCCTGTGTGTGTGTGTGTGTGTGTTCCTGTGTGTGTGTTCCTGTGTGTTCCTGTGTGTGTGTGTGTGTGTGTGTGTGTGTGTGTGTGTGTGTGTGTGTGTGTGTGTGTGTGTGTGTTCCTTACCTGCAGTCTTCTCTTCATGAATAGGTGACAACAGGCCTGTTCATTGAAAACACAACATTACTACTACAACGCACACACACGCACACACACACACACAGTTGAGGAAGCTACTCTGAAAATATAGTTCACCAAGCTAACAATTACTGAACACTGGGATAAGTTAAATGTGTCATTCTTGTGAAATGTATATCTACATGCTACATGTACGTTTCACACTTCTCCTACTGAACGGAGAAGTGTCGTGCCTGTCTCTAGACTCGCTACTGAACAGACAAGTGTAGTGCCTGTCTCTAGCCCCACTACTGAACGGAGAAGTGTAGTGCCTGTCTCTAGACTCGCTACTGAACAGACAAGTGTAGTGCCTGTCTCTAGCCCCACTACTGAACGGAGAAGTGTAGTGCCTGTCTCTATCCCAGCTACTGAACGGAGAAGTGTAGTGCCTGTCTCTAGCCCCACTACTGAACAGACAAGTGTAGTGCCTGTCTCTAGCCCCACTACTGAACGGAGAAGTGTAGTGCCTGTCTCTAGCCCCACTACTGAACAGACAAGTGTAGTGCCTGTCTCTAGCCCCACTACTGAACGGAGAAGTGTAGTGCCTGTCTCTAGCCCCACTACTGAACAGACAAGTGTAGTGCCTGTCTCTAGCCCCACTACTGAACGGAGAAGTGTAGTGCCTGTCTCTAGCCCCACTACTGAACAGACAAGTGTAGTGCCTGTCTCTAGCCCCACTACTGAACGGAGAAGTGTAGTGCCTGTCTCTAGCCCCACTACTGAACAGACAACTGTAGTGCCTGTCTCTAGCCCCACTACTGAACGGAGAAGTGTAGTGCCTGTCTCTAGCCCCACTACTGAACGGAGAAGTGTAGTGCCTGTCTCTAGCCCCACTAGTCCCTATATAGTGCAGTGACCATAGGGCTCTATTCCCTATATAGTGCAGTGACCATAGGGCTCTATTCCCTATATAGTGCAGTGACCATAGGGCTCTATTCCCTATATAGTGCAGTGACCATAGGGCTCTATTCCCTATATAGTGCAGTGACCATAGGGCTCTATTCCCTATATAGTGCAGTGACCATAGGGCTCTATTCCCTATATAGTGCAGTGACCATAGGGCTCTATTCCCTATATAGTGCAGTGACCATAGGGCTCTATTCCCTATATAGTGCAGTGACCATAGGGCTCTATTCCCTATATAGTGCAGTGACCATAGGGCTCTATTCCCTATATAGTGCAGTGACCATAGGGCTCTATTCCCTATATAGTGCAGTGACCATAGGGCTCTATTCCCTATATAGTGCAGTGACCATAGGGCTCTATTCCCTATATAGTGCAGTGACCATAGGGCTCTATTCCCTATATAGTGCAGTGACCATAGGGCTCTATTCCCTATATAGTGCAGTGACCATAGGGCTCTATTCCCTATATAGTGCAGTGACCATAGGGCTCTATTCCCTATATAGTGCAGTGACCATAGGGCTCTATTCCCTATATAGTGCAGTGACCATAGGGCTCTATTCCCTATATAGTGCAGTGACCATAGGGCTCTATTCCCTATATAGTTCAGTGACCATAGGGCTCTATTCCCTATATAGTGCAGTGACCATAGGGCTCTGTTCCCTATATAGTGACCATAGGGCTCTGTTCCCTATATAGTGCAGTGACCATAGGGCTCTATTCCCTATATAGTGCAGTGGCCATAGGGCTCTATTCCCTATATAGTGCAGTGACCATAGGGCTCTATTCCCTATATAGTGCAGTGACCATAGGGCTCTATTCCCTATATAGTGCAGTGACCATAGGGCTCTATTCCCTATATAGTGCAGTGACCATAGGGCTCTATTCCCTATATAGTGCAGTGACCATAGGGCTCTATTCCCTATATAGTGCAGTGACCATAGGGCTCTATTCCCTATATAGTGCAGTGACCATAGGGCTCTATTCCCTATATAGTGCAGTGGCCATAGGGCTCTATTCCCTATATAGTGCAGTGACCATAGGGCTCTATTCCCTATATAGTGCAGTGACCATAGGGCTCTATTCCCTTTATAGTGCAGTGACCATAGGGCTCTATTCCCTATATAGTGCAGTGACCATAGGGCTCTATTCCCTATATAGTGCAGTGACCATAGGGCTCTATTCCCTATATAGTGCAGTGACCATAGGGCTCTATTCCCTATATAGTGCAGTGACCATAGGGCTCTATTCCCTATATAGTGCAGTGACCATAGGGCTCTATTCCCTATATAGTGCAGTGACCATAGGGCTCTATTCCCTATATAGTGCAGTGACCATAGGGCTCTATTCCCTATATAGTGCAGTGACCATAGGGCTCTATTCCCTATATAGTGCAGTGACCATAGGGCTCTATTCCCTATATAGTGCAGTGACCATAGGGCTCTATTCCCTATATAGTGCAGTGACCATAGGGCTCTATTCCCTATATAGTGCAGTGACCATAGGGCTCTATTCCCTATATAGTGCAGTGACCATAGGGCTCTATTCCCTATATAGTGCAGTGGCCATAGGGCTCTATTCCCTATATAGTGCAGTGACCATAGGGCTCTATTCCCTATATAGTGCAGTGACCATAGGGCTCTATTCCCTATATAGTGCAGTGACCATAGGGCTCTATTCCCTATATAGTGCAGTGACCATAGGGCTCTATTCCCTATATAGTGCAGTGACCATAGGGCTCTATTCCCTATATAGTGCAGTGACCATAGGGTAGGATGCCATTTGGGATGCAGGCTATTCTGTTGTTTTCTGCTGTTGGAGAGAGAGAGATAGGGAGAGAGGGGGAGAGAGAGAGATAGAGAGAGAGGGATAGGGAGAGAGAGAGATAGGGAGAGAGAGAGAGTGATAGGGAGAGGGGGAGAGAGAGGGATAGGGAGAGAGAGAGAGGGATAGGGAGAGAGAGAGATAGGGAGAGAGAGAGAGTGATAGGGAGAGGGGGAGAGAGAGGGATAGGGAGAGAGAGAGAGGGATAGGGAGAGAAGGGGAGAGAGAGGGACAGGGAGAGCGGGGATAGAGAGAGAGAGGTACCTGAGGAGTGATGTAGTGAAACAGAGACATCAGGGAGGTCCGTGTTGAATCCTCTGGTCTGGAACCTACTGGGCTCCTCTGGGATGGGGGAGAGAGAGGTACCTGAGGAGTGATGTAGTGAAACAGAGACATCAGGGAGGTCCGTGTTGAATCCTCTGGTCCGGAACACACTGGCTGGATACACTCTGGGCTCCTCTGGGAGGGGGGAGAAAGGAGGAGAGGGGGGGGTAGGAGAAGGAGAGGGGAAGGCAGAGAAGGGGGAAAGGAGGAGAGGGGGGGTAGGAGAGGGAGAAGGGAAAGGCAGAGAAGGGGGGGAGAAAGGAGAAGAGGGAGAGAGGGAGAGGGGAAGGCAGAGAAGGGGGGGGAAAGGAGAAGAGGGAGGGGTAGGAGAGGGAGAGGGGAAGGCAGAAAATGGGGGGAGAAAGGAGGAGTGGGAGGGGTAGGAGAGGGAGAGGGGAAGGCAGAGAAGGGGGGGAAAGGAGGAGAGGGGGGGTAGGAGAGGGAGAAGGGAAAGGCAGAGAAGGAGGGGAGAAAGGAGGAGAGGGAGGGGTAGGAGAGGGAGAGGGGGAGAAAGGAGAAGAGGGAGGGGTAGGAGAGGGAGAGGGGGAGAAAGGAGAAGAGGGAGGGGTAGGAGAGAGAAAGGGGGAGAAAGGAGAAGAGGGAGGGGTAGCAGAGAGGAAGGGGAAGGCAGAGAAGGGGGAGAAAGGAGAAGAGGGAGGGGTAGGAGAGAGAAAGGGGGAGAAAGGAGAAGAGGGAGGGGTAGCAGAGAGGAAGGGGAAGGTAGAGAAGGGGGAGAAAGGAGAAGAGGGAGGGGTAGGAGAGAGAAAGGGGGAGAAAGGAGAAGAGGGAGGGGTAGGAGAGAGAGGGGAGAAAGGAGAAGAGGGAGGGGTAGGAGAGAGAGGGGAGAAAGGAGAAGAGGGAGGGGTAGGAGAGAGAGAGGGGAGAAAGGAGAAGAGGGAGGGGTAGGAGAGAGAGAGGGGAGAAAGGAGAAGAGGGAGGGGTAGGAGAGAGCAAGGGGAGAAAGGAGAAGAGGGAGGGGTAGGAGAGAGAAAGGGGAGAAAGGAGAAGAGGGAGGGGTAGGAGAGAGAGAGGGGAGAAAGGAGAAGAGGGAGGGGTAGGAGAGAGAAAGGGGAGAAAGGAGAAGAGGGAGGGGTAGGAGAGAGAGAGGGGAGAAAGGAGAAGAGGGAGGGGTAGGAGAGAGAAAGGGGAGAAAGGAGAAGAGGGAGGGGTAGGAGAGAGAAAGGGGAGAAAGGAGAAGAGGGAGGGGTAGGAGAGAGAGAGGGGAGAAAGGAGAAGAGGGAGGGATAGGAGAGAGAAAGGGGAGAAAGGAGAAGAGGGAGGGGTAGGAGAGAGAAAGGGGAGAAAGGAGAAGAGGGAGGGGTAGGAGAGAGAGAGGGGAGAAAGGAGAAGAGGGAGGGGTAGGAGAGAGAGAGGGGAGAAAGGAGAAGAGGGAGGGGTAGGAGAGAGAGAGGGGAGAAAGGAGAAGAGGGAGGGGTAGGAGAGAGAGAGGGGAGAAAGGAGAAGAGGGAGGGGTAGGAGAGAGAGAGGGGGAGAAAGGAGAAGAGGGAGGGGTAGGAGAGAGAGAGGGGAGAAAGGAGAAGAGGGAGGGGTAGGAGAGAGAGAGGGGAGAAAGGAGAAGAGGGAGGGGTAGGAGAGAGAGGGGAGAAAGGAGAAGAGGGAGGGGTAGGAGAGAGAAAGGGGGAGAAAGGAGAAGAGGGAGGGGTAGGAGAGAGAGAGGGGAGAAAGGAGAAGAGGGAGGGGTAGGAGAGAGAGAGGGGAGAAAGGAGAAGAGGGAGGGGTAGGAGAGAGAAAGGGGGAGAAAGGAGAAGAGGGAGGGTTAGCAGAGAGGAAGGGGAAGGCAGAGAAGGGGGAGAAAGGAGAAGAGGGAGGGGTAGGAGAGAGAGAGGGGAGAAAGGAGAAGAGGGAGGGGTAGGAGAGGGAGAGGGGAGAAAGGAGAAGAGGGAGAGGGAAATAATTTAATTTCAACCCATGTACATAAAGACTTTTTAATTTGTTTAAGATGTGTGTCTGTGTGTCCCCACAAGGTTAGTTATACAAGACTGTGTGTTTAGGGTAAGTGTGTCCCCACAAGGTTAGTTATACAAGACTGTGTGTTTAGGGTAAGTGTGTCCCCACAAGGTTAGTTATACAAGACTGTGTGTTTAGGGTAAGTGTGTCCCCACAAGGTTAGTTAAACAAGACTGTGTGTTTAGGGTAAGTGTGTCCCCACAAGGTTAGTTATACAAGACTGTGTGTTTAGGGTAAGTGTGTCCCCACAAGGTTAGTTAAACAAGACTGTGTGTTTAGGGTAAGTGTGTCCCCACAAGGTTAGTTATACAAGACTGTGTGTTTAGGGTAAGTGTGTCCCCACAAGGTTAGTTATACAAGACTGTGTGTTTAGGGTAAGTGTGTCCCCACAAGGTTAGTCATACAAGACTGTGTGTTTAGGGTAAGTGTGTCCCCACAAGGTTAGTTATACAAGACTGTGTGTTTAGGGTAAGTGTGTCCCCACAAGGTTAGTTATACAAGACTGTGTGTTTAGGGTAAGTGTGTCCCCACAAGGTTAGTTATACAAGACTGTGTGTTTAGGGTAAGTGTGTCCCCACAAGGTTAGTTATACAAGACTGTGTGTTTAGGGTAAGTGTGTCCCCACAAGGTTAGTTAAACAAGACTGTGTGTTTAGGGTAAGTGTGTCCCCACAAGGTTAGTTATACAAGACTGTGTGTTTAGGGTAAGTGTGTCCCCACAAGGTTAGTTATACAAGACTGTGTGTTTAGGGTAAGTGTGTCCCCACAAGGTTAGTTATACAAGACTGTGTGTTTAGGGTAAGTGTGTCCCCACAAGGTTAGTTATACAAGACTGTGTGTTTAGTGTAAGTGTGTCCCCACAAGGTTAGTTATACAAGACTGTGTGTTTAGGGTAAGTGTGTCCCCACAAGGTTAGTTAAACAAGACTGTGTGTTTAGGGTAAGTGTGTCCCCACAAGGTTAGTTATACAAGACTGTGTGTGTGTCCCCCCACAAGGTTAGTTATACAAGACTGTGTGTGTGTGTCTGTGTGTCCCCACAAGGTTAGTTAAACAAGACTGTGTGTGTATGTCTGTGTGTCCCCACAAGGTTAGTTATACAAGACTGTGTGTGTGTGTCTGTGTGTCCCCACAAGGTTAGTTAAACAAGACTGTGTGTATGTCTGTGTGTCCCCACAAGGTTAGTTATACGAGACTGTGTGTGTGTGTGTGTGTGTGTCTGTGTGTCCCCACAAGGTTAGTTATACGAGACTGTGTGTGTGTGTGTGTGTGTGTGTGTCTGTGTCTGTGTGTCCCCACAAGGTTAGTTATACGAGACTGTGTGTGTGTGTCTGTGTGTCCCCACAAGGTTAGTTATACGAGACTGTGTGTGTGTGTGTGTCTGTGTGTCCCCACAAGGTTAGTTATACGAGACTGTGTGTGTGTGTGTGTGTGTGTGTGTGTGTGTGTGTGTGTGTGTGTGTGTGTGTGTCTGTGTGTCCCCACAAGGTTAGTTATACGAGACGGTGTGTGTGTGTGTGTGTGTCCCCACAAGGTTAGTTATACGAGACTGTGTGTGTGTGTGTGTGACTCACTTCGACAGCAGCGAGTCCTCCAGTAGATCAGACCCAGGACCGTGGTGAGGACGGTCAACATGACCACAACCACCAGGACCAACCACGCCACCCTGAAGACACACAACCACTCACCTAGAGAGAGCGGGGAGAGGGAGGGGGGGGGGAGGGAGGGAGGGGGGAGAGGGGAGGAGGGGGGGAGATGGAGAGGGGAGGAGGGGGGGAGAGAGAGAGAGAGAGGGGGAAGAAGAAAGAGAGAGGGGGAAGAGAGAGAGAGGGGGAAGAGAGAGAGAGAGAGAGAGAGACAGACAGAGAGAGAGAGACAGACAGAGAGAGAGAGACAGAGAGAGGGGGAGGAGAGAGAGAGGGGGGGAGGAGGGGTAGGAGAGAGACAGAGACAGAGAGAGGGTTAGGGTTATATTGGAAAGAATTAACAAAAAAACAGAGCAAACTAGAATGTTATTTGGCCCTAAACAGAGAGAACACAGTGGCAGAATACCTGCCCCTAAACAGAGAGTACACAGTGGCAGAATACCTGACCACTGTGACTGACCCTAAACAGAGAGGACACAGTGGCAGAATACCTGACCACTGTGACTGACCCTAAACAGAGAGGACACAGTGGCAGAATACCTGACCACTGTGACTGACCCTAAACAGAGAGGACACAGTGGCAGAATACCTGACCACTGTGACTGACCCTAAACAGAGAGGACACAGTGGCAGAATACCTGACCACTGTAACTGACCCTAAACAGAGAGGACACAGTGGCAGAATACCTGACCACTGTGACTGACCCTAAACAGAGAGGACACAGTGGCAGAATACCTGACCACTGTAACTGACCCTAAACAGAGAGGACACAGTGGCAGAATACCTGACCACTGTGACTGACCCTAAACAGAGAGAACACAGTGGCAGAATACCTGACCACTGTAACTGACCCTAAACAGAGAGGACACAGTGGCAGAATACCTGACCACTGTGACTGACCCTAAACAGAGAGGACACAGTGGCAGAATACCTGACCACTGTGACTGACCCTAAACAGAGAGTACACAGTGGCAGAATACCTGACCACTGTGACTGACCCTAAACAGAGAGGACACAGTGGCAGAATACCTGACCACTGTGACTGACCCTAAACAGAGAGGACACAGTGGCAGAATACCTGACCACTGTGACTGACCCTAAACAGAGAGGACACAGTGGCAGAATACCTGACCACTGTGACTGACCCTAAACAGAGAGGACACAGTGGCAGAATACCTGACCACTCTGACTGACCCTAAACAGAGAGGACACAGTGGCAGAATACCTGACCACTGTGACTGACCCTAAACAGAGAGGACACAGTGGCAGAATATCTGACCACTGTGACTGACCCAAACTTAAGGAAAGCTTTGACTATGTACAGACTCAGTGAGCATAGCCTTGCTATTGAGAAAGGCCGCCGTAGGCAGACATGGCTCTCAAGAGAAGACAGGCTATGTGCAACACTGTCCACAAAATGAGGTGGAAACTGAGCTGCACTTCCTAACCTCCTGCCCAATGTATGACCATATTAGAGACACATATTTCCCTCAGATTACACAGACCCACAAAGAATTCGAAAAAACAAATCCAATTTTAATAAACTCCCATATCTACTGGGGGAAATTCCACAGTGTGACATCACAGCAGCAAGATGTGTGACCTGTTGCCACGAGAAAAGGGCAACCAGTGAAGAACACACACCATTGTAAATATAACCTTTTTTGTCCATTAAAATAACATCAAATTGATCAGAAATACAGTGTAGACATTGTTAATGTTGTAAATGACTATTGTAGCTGTAAACGGCTGATTTTTTATGGAATATCTACATAGGCGTCCAGAGGCCCATTATCAGCAACCATCACTCCTGTGTTCCAATGGCACGTTGTGTTAGCTAATCCAAGTTTATAATTTTAAAAGGCTAATTGATCATTAGAAAACCCTTTTGCAATTATGTTAGCACAGCTGAAAACTAATGTTTTGATTTAAAGAAGCAATAAAACTGGCCTTCTTTAGACTAGTTGAGTATCTGGAGCATCAGCATTTTGTGGGTTCGATGACAGGCTCAAAATGGCCAGAAACAAAATAACTTTCTTCTGTGTATCATTATGCTCCACCTACCAACTGAGCCACATGGGATCAAACTCTACTCACTTCTAGGTGGCCGTGTCCAGGGCAGGTCAGACTTTACAGCTGTCTCATTGGTTCCTTGGGTGTGGAGATGAAGGAGACACTGGCTGTGATTGGTTGGTATGGAAAGAGGCGGGGTTCGAAAACAGCAGTAGATGAATCCTTGTCCTTCTTCCTCCCCCTCTTTCTTCTCCTCTTTCTTCTCCTCTGTCAGGAAGCCGTACAAAGTCGCGTTCCCTCCTTCAGACAACACTGATAGCGACACCCTCCTTCCTGGAGAGATGGAGGGGAGGAGAGGTGAAAGGAGGAGGAGGGAAGGCAAGGAGAGAGGAGAGAAGAGGAGGAAGAGGGGAGGCAAGAAAGAGAAGAGGAGAGAGGAGGAGGGGAGGCAAGAAGAGAAGAGGAGGAAATGAGGAGGAGGGGAGGCAAGGAGAGAAGAGAGAAGAGGAGGAAGAGGGGAGGCAAGAAAGAGAAGAGGAGAGAGGAGGAGGGGAGGCAAGAAGAGAAGAGGAGGAAATGAGGAGGAGGGGAGGCAAGGAGAGAAGAGAGAAGAGGAGGAAGAGGGGAGGCAAGAAAGAGAAGAGGAGAGAGGAGGAGGGGAGGCAAGAAGAGAAGAGGAGGAAATGAGGAGGAGGGGAGGCAAGGAGAGAAGAGAGAAGAGGAGGAAGAGGGGAGGCAAGAAAGAGAAGAGGAGAGAGGAGGAGGGGAGGCAAGAAGAGAAGAGGAGGAAATGAGGAGGAGGGGAGGCAAGGAGAGAAGAGAGAAGAGGAGGAAGAGGGGAGGCGAGAAGAGGAGGGGGGCCAAGGAGCCAGGAGATGAGAGGGGAAAATAGAGGAGAAGAAGAGAGGGGGAGGAGAGGAGGGGGAAAGGAAAGGTGAAGAGTAAAATCCAACGTTTTCAGTCAATAAAAACGTTTCCATTCACAGTTTTTATGAAGTAATGTCATAACCACGACAGATGTGATGGAAACAGGAAGTGGGATCTTTAACTGTTTGACACGGTGGGGTCTTTAACTGGTCGGCTGTTTGACACGGTGGGATCTTTAACTGTTTGACACGGTGGGGTCTTTAACTGTTTGACACGGTGGGATCTTTAACTGTTTGACACGGTGGGATCTTTAACTGTTTGACACGGTGGGATCTTTAACTGTTTGACATGGTGGGGTCTTTAACTGGTCGGCTGTTTGACACGGTGGGGTCTTTAACTGTTTGACACGGTGGGGTCTTTAACTGTTTGACACGGTGGGATCTTTAACTGGTCGGCTGTTTGACACGGGGGGATCTTTAACTGTTTGACACGGTGGGGTCTTTAACTGTTTGACACGGTGGGATCTTTAACTGTTTGACACGGTGGGGTCTTTAACTGTTTGACACGGTGGGGTCTTTAACTGTTTGACACGGTGGGATCTTTAACTGTTTGACACGGTGGGGTCTTTAACTGTTTGACACGGTGGGGTCTTTAACTGTTTGACACGGTGGGGTCTTTAACTGTTTGACACGGTGGGGTCTTTAACTGTTTGACACGGTGGGATCTTTAACTGTTTGACACGGTGGGGTCTTTAACTGTTTGACACGGTGGGATCTTTAACTGTTTGACACGGTGGGGTCTTTAACTGTTTGACACGGTGGGGTCTTTAACTGTTTGACACGGTGGGATCTTTAACTGTTTGACACGGTGGGGTCTTTAACTGTTTGACACGGTGGGGTCTTTAACTGTTTGACACGGTGGGGTCTTTAACTGTTTGACACGGTGGGATCTTTAACTGTTTGACACGGTGGGGTCTTTAACTGTTTGACACGGTGGGGTCTTTAACTGTTTGACACGGTGGGGTCTTTAACTGTTTGACACGGTGGGATCTATAACTGGTCGACTGTTTGACACGGGGGGATCTTTAACTGTTTGACACGGTGGGATCTTTAACTGTTTGACACGGTGGGATCTATAACTGGTCGACTGTTTGACACGGGGGGATCTTTAACTGTTTGACACGGTGGGATCTTTAACTGTTTGACACGGTGGGGTCTTTAACTGGTCGGCTGTTTGACACGGTGGGGTCTTTAACTGTTTGACACGGTGGGGTCTTTAACTGTTTGACACGGTGGGATCTTTAACTGTTTGACACGGTGGGGTCTTTAACTGGTCGGCTGTTTGACACGGTGGGGTCTTTAACTGGTCGGCTGTTTGACACGGGGGGATCTTTAACTGTTTGACACGGTGGGATCTTTAACTGGTCGGCTGTTTGACACGGGGGGATCTTTAACTGTTTGACATGGTGGGATCTTTAACTGTTTGACACGGTGGGGTCTTTAACTGTTTGACACGGTGGGGTCTTTAACTGTTTGACACGGTGGGATCTTTAACTGTTTGACACGGTGGGATCTTTAACTGGTCGGCTGTTTGACACGGTGGGGTCTTTAACTGTTTGACACGGTGGGATCTTTAACTGTTTGACACGGTGGAGTCTTTAACTGTTTGACACGGTGGGGTCTTTAACTGGTCGGCTGTTTGACACGGTGGGGTCTTTAACTGGTCGGCTGTTTGACACGGTGGGGTCTTTAACTGTTTGACACGGTGGGGTCTTTAACTGTTTGACACGGTGGGATCTTTAACTGTTTGACACGGTGGGGTCTTTAACTGGTCGACTGTTTGACACGGGGGGATCTTTAACTGTTTGACACGGTGGGGTCATTAACTGGTCGGCTGTTTGACACGGTGGGGTCTTTAACTGTTTGACACGGTGGGGTCTTTAACTGTTTGACACGGTGGGATCTTGAACTGTTTGATACGGTGGGGTCTTTAACTGGTCGGCTGTTTGACACGGGGGGATCTTTAACTGTTTGACACGGTGGGGTCTTTAACTGGTCGGCTGTTTGACACGGGGGGATCTTTAACTGTTTGACACGGTGGGGTCTTTAACTGGTCGGCTGTTTGACACGGTGGGGTCTTTAACTGGTCGGCTGTTTGACACGGGGGGATCTTTAACTGTTTGACACGGTGGGATCTTTAACTGGTCGGCTGTTTGACACGGTGGGATCTTTAACTGTTTGACATGGTGGGATCTTTAACTGTTTGACACGGTGGGGTCTTTAACTGTTTGACACGGTGGGGTCTTTAACTGTTTGACACGGTGGGATCTTTAACTGTTTGACACGGTGGGATCTTTAACTGGTCGGCTGTTTGACACGGGGGGATCTTTAACTGTTTGACATGGTGGGATCTTTAACTGTTTGACACGGTGGGGTCTTTAACTGTTTGACACGGTGGGGTCTTTAACTGTTTGACACGGTGGGATCTTTAACTGTTTGACACGGTGGGATCTTTAACTGGTCGGCTGTTTGACACGGTGGGGTCTTTAACTGTTTGACACGGTGGGATCTTTAACTGTTTGACACGGTGGAGTCTTTAACTGTTTGACACGGTGGGGTCTTTAACTGGTCGGCTGTTTGACACGGTGGGATCTTTAACTGGTCGGCTGTTTGACACGGTGGGGTCTTTAACTGTTTGACACGGTGGGGTCTTTAACTGTTTGACACGGTGGGATCTTTAACTGGTCGGCTGTTTGACACGGTGGGATCTTTAACTGGTCGGCTGTTTGACACGGTGGGATCTTTAACTGTTTGACACGGTGGGATCTTTAACTGTTTGACACGGTGGGGTCTTTAACTGGTCGGCTGTTTGACACGGTGGGGTCTTTAACTGTTTGACACGATGGGATCTTTAACTGGTCGGCTGTTTGACACGGTGGGATCTTTAACTGTTTGACACGGTGGGATCTTTAACTGGTTGACACGGTGGAATCTTTAACTGGTTGACACGGTGGGATCTTTAACTGGTCGGCTGTTTGACACGGTGGGATCTTTAACTGTTTGACACGGTGGGGTCTTTAACTGTTTGACACGGTGGGGTCTTTAACTGTTTGACACGGTGGGATCTTTAACTGTTTGACACGGTGGGATCTTTAACTGTTTGACACGGTGGGGTCTTTAACTGTTTGACACGGTGGGGTCTTTAACTGGTCGGCTGTTTGACACGGTGGGATCTTTAACTGTTTGACACGATGGGATCTTTAACTGGTCGGCTGTTTGACACGGTGGGATCTTTAACTGTTTGACACGGTGGGTTCTTTAACTGGTCGGCTGTTTGACACGGTGGGGTCTTTAACTGGTCGGCTGTTTGACACGGTGGGGTCTTTAACTGTTTGACACGGTGGGGTCTTTAACTGTTTGACACGGTGGGGTCTTTAACTGTTTGACACGGTGGGGTCTTTAACTGTTTGACACGGTGGGGTCTTTAACTGTTTGACACAGTGGGGTCTTTAACTGTTTGACACGGTGGGGTCTTTAACTGTTTGACACGGTGGGATCTTTAACTGTTTGACACGGTGGGGTCTTTAACTGTTTGACACGGTGGGATCTTTAACTGGTTGACACGGTGGGATCTTTAACTGGTCGGCTGTTTGACACGGTGGGGACTTTAACTGGTCGGCTGTTTGACACGGTGGGGTCTTTAACTGGTCGGCTGTTTGACACGGTGGGATCTTTAACTGTTTGACACGGTGGGGTCTTTAACTGGTCGGCTGTTTGACACGGGGGGATCTTTAACTGTTTGACACGGTGGGATCTTTAACTGGTCGGCTGTTTGACACGGTGGGGTCTTTAACTGTTTGACACGGTGGGATCTTTAACTGTTTGACACGGTGGGGTCTTTAACTGTTTGACACGGTGGGATCTTTAACTGGTCGGCTGTTTGACACGGGGGGATCTTTAACTGTTTGACACGGTGGGGTCTTTAACTGTTTGACACGGTGGGGTCTTTAACTGTTTGACACGGTGGGGTCTTTAACTGTTTGACATGGTGGGATCTTTAACTGGTCGGCTGTTTGACACGGTGGGATCTTTAACTGGTCGGCTGTTTGACATGGTGGGATCTTTAACTGTTTGACACGGTGGGGTCTTTAACTGTTTGACACGGTGGGATCTTTAACTGTTTGACACGGTGGGATCTTTAACTGTTTGACACGGTGGGATCTTTAACTGTTTGACACGGTGGGGTCTTTAACTGTTTGACACGGTGGGATCTTTAACTGTTTGACACGGTGGGATCTTTAACCAGGTGTCAAGACCACAGCACATTTGGTTATTTAACACAGCAGTTTTTGTTGTGACCAAACATTATTGTTGAAAATGCGATGGAAACACATTGACCTTTCAGATTGTTATTCGGTACATGAAACCCCCCCCCCCCCCCCAAAAAAAAATGTGTTTCTACGTGTCCTACATCATCACTCAGTTTTGTTTATCCTCAAAATGTCCCGTTTGGTGGAAATGCCTCTTCTCTTCATACTGATCTTTAAATATTGCCAATTTGATGGAAACAGAGCTACTATTTAATATCAACTGTTAATCAATCGATGTACGATCAACGAATGGTCCGTCTAAACTGTCGATCGTCCAACTGAAGTCCCCGCCCACCTGACAGCGAGGCGTTGCCACGGAGAGCGGGCGGGTCCGTCTCCGTGTCACACAGCAACCAGCTCACTCCAGAACCTCCCGTCCTCCCGGTGTTACAGACGGGCTTCTCCTCGACGCTCCGGTTGGAGTTCTGTCCCGCAGGGGTCAGCCCGGGGTCGCACTGCGTTGGCACTTCCTGGTCCCCGCAGGGGTCAAAGGTCACACAGTGGAAGTTTACCCTCGCTGCAGCAGAGAGAGAGAGAGAGAGAGGTGACGTTTCATGTATCTGTTTGTGTCATATTTCCTGTGTCAGTGTTCTCGGTTACGATAAAGGGTGTATGTTTCACAACCCCGTCTTTCTCACACACACACACACACACACACACACACACACACACACACACACACACACACACACACACACACACACACATAAACACACACTTTCTGTCACAAACGTGTGTGTCTGTTAATCTGTCAGATTATTTTGAGGGCACACAGTGTATTGTGAAATCTGTGAATGTATTGTAATGTTTTAAAATGGTATAAACTGTCTTATTTTTGCTGGACCCCAGGAAGAGTAGCTGCTGTTTTATGCAACAGCTAATGGGGATCCATAATAAACCCCAGGAAGAGTAGCTGCTGTTTTGGCAACAGCTAATGGGGATCCATAATAAACCCCAGGAAGAGTAGCTGCTGTTTTGGCAACAGCTAATGGGGATCCATAATAAATACGAAAATAAATACCTCTGTGTGAAGTGAAGAACTCTGGGAGACAGATGATGAAGGCGAGGAGGATGAGGATGAAGAGTTTGATGAGTGCTTCTCTAGTCATGGTAACGCATGACACACGGTCAGACAGACACGTGTAGTATTCTGTCTCTCTCTCTGTCTGTTCCTCGACGAGACACAGTTCAGTAGTATACTCTCTCTGTCTGTCTCGCTCTGTCTTTCTGTCTCTTTGTCTCTCTCTTTGTCTCTCTGTCTGTCTCTCTCTCTCAGTCTGTCTCTCTCTCTCTGTCTGTCTGTCTCTCTGGCTGTCTTTCTCTTTGTCTGTCTCTCTCTCTGTCTGTCTGTCTGTCTCTCTCTCTCTCTCGCTGTCTGTCTCCCTCCTCTCTCTGTCTCGCCTCGTCTATGAACAGAGAAACCAGAGAACGTTACACACTGTGGCTCACTACTCCACTTCCTCTGTCACTTCCTGACACTGTCTTAGAGAGAGAGAGAAGTGGAAAGAGAGAAGAGCGACAGAGATACAGAGAGTGGGAGAAAGACAGAGAGTTGGAGATAGAAAGAGAGAAAGATGATTATTGTGAATTGCTTCTCTCCTGAGGGACTCTGGGTAATGGGGTTTGTTTAGTAAGAATGTTTTGTGTTCTAGAACACTAGGTTAAGTAATTGCAAATGCTCTGACAACTGTGTATGTCAAATAAAATGTATTTGTTCCCGAATACAACAGGTGTAGTAGAGCTCACAGTGAAATGCTGAATACAACAGGTGTAGTAGACCTCACAGTGAAATGCTGAATACAACAGGTGTAGTAGACCTCACAGTGAAATGCTGAATACAACAGGTGTAGTAGACCTGACAGTGAAATGCTGAATACAACAGGTGTACTAGACCTTACAGTGAAATGCTGAATACAACAGGTGTAGTAGACCTCACAGTGAAATGCTGAATACAACAGGTGTAGTAGACCTTACAGTGAAATGCTGAATACAACAGGTGTAGTAGACCTCACAGTGAAATGCTGAATACAACAGGTGTAGTAGACCTCACAGTGAAATGCTGAATACAACAGGTGTAGTAGACCTGACAGTGAAATGCTGAATACAACAGGTGTAGTAGACCTGACAGTGAAATGCTGAATACAACAGGTGTAGTAGACCTGACAGTGAAATGCTGAATACAACAGGTGTAGTAGACCTTACAGTGAAATGCTGAATACAACAGGTGTAGTAGACCTTACAGTGAAATGCTGAATACAACAGGTGTAGTAGACCTTACAGTGAAATGCTGAATACAACAGGTGTAGTAGACCTTACAGTGAAATGCTGAATACAACAGGTGTAGTAGACCTTACAGTGAAATGCTGAATACAACAGGTGTAGTAGACCTGACAGTGAAATGCTGAATACAACAGGTGTAGTAGACCTTACAGTGAAATGCTGAATACAACAGGTGTAGTAGACCTTACAGTGAAATGCTGAATACAACAGGTGTAGTAGACCTCACAGTGAAATGCTGACTACAACAGGTGTAGTAGACCTCACAGTGAAATGCTGAATACAACAGGTGTAGTAGACCTCACAGTGAAATGCTGAATACAACAGGTGTAGTAGACCTTACAGTGAAATGCTGAATACAACAGGTGTAGTAGACCTGACAGTGAAATGCTGAATACAACAGGTGTAGTAGACCTCACAGTGAAATGCTGAATACAACAGGTGTAGTAGACCTAACAGTGAAATACTGAATACAACAGGTGTAGTAGACCTCACAGTGAAATGCTGAATACAACAGGTGTAGTAGACCTAACAGTGAAATACTGAATACAACAGGTGTAGTAGACCTCACAGTGAAATGCTGAATACAACAGGTGTAGTAGACCTCACAGTGAAATGCTGAATACAACAGGTGTAGTAGACCTTACAGTGAAATGCTGAATACAACAGGTGTAGTAGACCTCACAGTGAAATGCTGAATACAACAGGTGTAGATAGACCTCACAGTGAAATGCTGAATACAACAGGTGTAGTAGACCTCACAGTGAAATGCTGAATACAACAGGTGTAGTAGACCTCACAGTGAAATGCTGAATACAACAGGTGTAGTGGACCTCACAGTGAAATGCTGAATACAACAGGTTTAGTAGACCTCACAGTGAAATGCTGAATACAACAGGTGTAGTAGACCTCACAGTGAAATGCTGAATACAACAGGTGTAGTAGACCTCACAGTGAAATGCTGAATACAACAGGTGTAGTAGACCTTACAGTGAAATGCTGAATACAACAGGTGTAGTAGACCTCACAGTGAAATGCTGAATACAACAGGTGTAGTAGACCTCACAGTGAAATGCTGAATACAACAGGTGTAGTAGACCTGACAGTGAAATGCTGAATACAACAGGTGTAGTGGACCTGACAGTGAAATGCTGAATACAACAGGTGTAGTGGACCTGACAGTGAAATGCTGAATACAACAGGTGTAGTAGACCTGACAGTGAAATGCTGAATACAACAGGTGTAGTAGACCTCACAGTGAAATGCTGAATACAACAGGTGTAGTAGACCTCACAGTGAAATGCTGAATACAACAGGTGTAGTAGACCTCACAGTGAAATGCTGAATACAACAGGTGTAGTAGACCTCACAGTGAAATGCTGAATACAACAGGTGTAGTAGACCTCACAGTGAAATGCTGAATACAACAGGTGTAGTATACCTCACAGTGAAATGCTGAATACAACAGGTGTAGTAGACCTTACAGTGAAATGCTGAATACAACAGGTGTAGTAGACCTCACAGTGAAATGCTGATTGTGGAGTCAATGTGGAGGCTATATACAGGGGGTACCGGTACAGAGTCAATGTGGAGGCTATATACAGGGGGTACCGGTACAGAGTCAATGTGGAGGCTATATACAGGGGGTACCGGTACAGAGTCAATGTGGAGGCTATATACAGGGGGTACCGGTACAGAGTCAATGTGGAGGCTATATACAGGGGGTACCGGTACAGAGTCAATGTGGAGGCTATATACAGGGGGTACCAGTACAGAGTCAATGTGGAGGCTATATACAGGGAGTACCGGGTACAGAGTCAATGTGGAGGCTATATACAGGGGGTATCGATACATAGTAAATGTGGAGGCTATATACAGGGGGTACCGGTACAGAGTCAATGTGGAGGCTATATACAGGGGGTACCGGTACAGAGTCAATGTGGAGGCTATACCGGGTACAGAGTCAATGTGGAGGCTATATACAGGGTATTACGGTACAGAGTCAATGTGGAGGCTATATACAGGGTGTTACGGTACAGAGTCAATGTGGAGGCTATATACAGGGTATTACGGTACAGAGTCAATGTGGAGGCTATATACAGGGTATTACGGTACAGAGTCAATGTGGAGGCTATATACAGGGTGTTACGGTACAGAGTCAATGTGGAGACTATATACAGGGGGTACCAGTACAGAGTCAATGTGGAGGCTATATACAGGGTGTTACGGTACAGAGTCAATGTGGAGGCTATATACAGGGTATTACGGTACAGAGTCAATGTGGAGGCTATATACAGGGTATTACGATACAGAGTCAATGTGGAGGCTATATACAGGGTATTACGGTACAGAGTCAATGTGGAGGCTATATACAGGGTATTACGGTACAGAGTCAATGTGGAGGCTATATACAGGGTGTTACGGTACAGAGTCAATGTGGAGGCTATATACAGGGTATTACGGTACAGAGTCAATGTGGAGGCTATATACAGGGTATTACGGTACAGAGTCAATGTGGAGGCTATATACAGGGTATTACGGTACAGAGTCAATGTGGAGGCTATATACAGGGGGTACCGGTACAGAGTCAATGTGGAGGCTATATACAGGGTGTTACGGTACAGAGTCAATGTGGAGGCTATATACAGGGTATTACGGTACAGAGTCAATGTGGAGGCTATATACAGGGGGTACCAGTACAGAGTCAATGTGGAGGCTATATACAGGGGGTACCAGTACAGAATCAATGTGCAGAGGCCCCGGTTAGTTGAGGTAATATGTACATGTAGGTAGAGTTATTAAAGTGACTATGCATAGATAACAACAACAAGAGAGTAGCAGCAGCATTGAAGAGGGGTAGTGGGGGTCAATGCAAATAGTCTGGGTAGCCATTTGATTAGCTGTTCAGGAGTCTTATGGCTCGGGGGTAGAAGCTGTTTAGAAGCCTCTTGGTCCTAGACTCCGGTACTGCTTGCCGTGCGATAGCAGAGAGAACAGTCTATGACTAGGCTGGCTGGAGTCTTTGACCATCTTTAGTGCCTTCCTCTGACACCGCCTGGTATAGAGGTCTTGAATGGCAGGAAGCTTGGCCCCAGTGATGTACTGGGCCGTACGTACTACCCTCTATAGTGCCTTGAGGTCGGAGGCTGAGCAGTTGCCGTACCAGGCAGTGATGCAACCGGTCAGGATGCTCTCGATGGTGCAGCTGTAGAACCTTTTGAGGATCTGGGGACCCATGGCAAATCTTTTCAGTCTCCTGAGGGGGAAAAGGTTCTGTCGTGCCCTCTTCACGACTGTCTTGGTGTGTTTTGGACCATTCTAGTTTGTTGTTGATGTGGACGCCAAGGAACTTGAAGCTCTCAACCTGCTCCACTGCAGCCCCGTCGATGAGAATGGGGGCGTGCTCGGTCCTCCTTTTCCTGTCGTCCACAATCATCCCCTTAGTCTTGATCACGTTAAGGGAGAGGTTGTTGTCCTGGCACCACACGGCCAGGTCTCTGACCTCCTCCCTATAGGCTGTCTCATCGTTGAGGGAGAGGTTGTTGTCCTGGTACCACCAGGTCTCTGACCTCCTCCCTGTAGGCCGTCTCATCGTTGAGGGAGAGGTTGTTATCCTGGTACCACCAGGTCTCTGACCTCCTCCCTATAGGCTGTCTCATCGTTGAGGGAGAGGTTGTTCTCCTGGCACCACCAGGTCTCTGACCTCCTCCCTATAGGTTGTCTCATCGTTGTTGGCGTTAAGGTAAAGTCCTGTTATCTAGTAGGGACAGAGAGAGAGAGCGAGACCTATACACCCTATTCCTTATCAACCCTGGTCTAAAGTAGTGCACTATGTAGGGAATAGGGTGCTATAGGGCTCTGGTCTAAAGTAGTGCACTATGTAGGGAATAGGGTGCTATAGGGCTCTGGTCTAAAGTATTGCACTATGTAGGGAATAGGGTGCCATAGGGCTCTGGTCTAAAGTAGTGCACTATGTAGGGAATAGGGTGCCATTTGGGAGTGAACCAGAGACTCTGAGAACATGAGGACCTGAAAACAACTTCTCTCTCCACAGCAGAGGAGGAGCTCACACACACACACACACACACACACACACACACACTCTACACACACACACGTCGTTTCAGACCAGAAAGTGTCTTTTAAATGTATTTATCCACATCACAGGTTGCAATTCATGACATTGTCCACAGGAAGGCGCTGGTGGTCACTTCGGGCTCAATCTCCTCTGTCCCCCCCAAGTCCTCTGTCCTTAACTCCCAGAGTGCACTTGTTCTCTTCCCTTCGTGGATTTGACAGTGAGGCCCGTTGGATTCAGTCCGACCACAGGTTACAGACAACGGAGCCTCAATGACTATTATAAGAAACTACCTCTAGTCCATCCAGGTGGTAACACTACTCCTTAATGACCTGGTAATGACAACACGTCCTGGATTCAGTCCTCTACCTCTAGTCCATCCAGGTGGTAACACTACCCCTTAATGACCTGGTAATGCCAACACGTCCTGGATTCAGTCCTCTACCTCTAGTCCATCCAGGTGGTAACACTACTCCTTAATGACCTGGTAATGCCAACACGTCCTGGATTCAGTCCTCTACCTCTAGTCCATCCAGGTGGCAACACTACTCCTTAATGACCTGGTAATGACAACACGTCCTGGATTCAGTCCTCTACCTCTAGTCCATCCAGGTGGTAACACTACTCCTTAATGACCTGGTAATGCCAACACGTCCTGGATTCAGTCCTCTACCTCTAGTCCATCCAGGTGGTAACACTACTCCTTAATGAATGACCTGGTAATGACAACACGTCCTGGATTCAGTCCTCTACCTCTAGTCCATCCAGGTGGTAACACTACTCCTTAATGACCTGGTAATGACAACACGTCCTGGATTCAGTCCTCTACCTCTAGTCCATCCAGGTGGTAACACTACTCCTTAATGACCTGGTAATGACAACACGTCCTGGATTCAGTCCTCTACCTCTAGTCCATCCAGGTGGTAACACTACTCCTTAATGACCTGGTAATGACAACACGTCCTGGATTCAGTCCTCTACCTCTAGTCCATCCAGGTGGTAACACTACTCCTTAATGAATGACCTGGTAATGACAACACGTCCTGGATTCAGTCCTCTACCTCTAGTCCATCCAGGTGGTAACACTACTCCTTAATGACCTGGTAATGCCAACACGTCCTGGATTCAGTCCTCTACCTCTAGTCCATCCAGGTGGCAACACTACTCCTTAATGAATGACCTGGTAATGACAACACGTCCTGGATTCAGTCCTCTACCTCTAGTCCATCCAGGTGGTAACACTACTCCTTAATGACCTGGTAATGCCAACACGTCCTGGATTCAGTCCTCTACCTCTAGTCCATCCAGGTGGTAACACTACTCCTTAATGACCTGGTAATGACAACACGTCCTGGATTCAGTCCTCTACCTCTAGTCCATCCAGGTGGTAACACTACTCCTTAATGACCTGGTAATGACAACACGTCCTGGATTCAGTCCTCTACCTCTAGTCCATCCAGGTGGTAACACTACTCCTTAATGAATGACCTGGTAATGACAACACGTCCTGGATTCAGTCCTCTACCTCTAGTCCATCCAGGTGGCAACACTACTCCTTAATGAATGACCTGGTAATGCCAACACGTCCTGGATTCAGTCCTCTACCTCTAGTCCATCCAGGTGGTAACACTACTCCTTAATGAATGACCTGGTAATGACAACACGTCCTGGATTCAGTCCTCTACCTCTAGTCCATCCAGGTGGTAACACTACTCCTTAATGAATGACCTGGTAATGACAACACGTCCTGGATTCAGTCCTCTACCTCTAGTCCATCCAGGTGGTAACACTACTCCTTAATGAATGACCTGGTAATGACAACACGTCCTGGATTCAGTCCTCTACCTCTAGTCCATCCAGGTGGTAACACTACTCCTTAATGACCTGGTAATGACAACACGTCCTGGATTCAGTCCTCTACCTCTAGTCCATCCAGGTGGTAACACTACTCCTTAATGACCTGGTAATGCCAACACGTCCTGGATTCAGTCCTCTACCTCTAGTCCATCCAGGTGGTAACACTACTCCTTAATGACCTGGTAATGACAACACGTCCTGGATTCAGTCCTCTACCTCTAGTCCATCCAGGTGGTAACACTACTCCTTAATGACCTGGTAATGACAACACGTCCTGGATTCAGTCCTCTACCTCTAGTCCATCCAGGTGGCAACACTACTCCTTAATGACCTGGTAATGCCAACACGTCCTGGATTCAGTCCTCTACCTCTAGTCCATCCAGGTGGCAACACTACTCCTTAATGACCTGGTAATGCCAACACGTCCTGGATTCAGTCCTCTACCTCTAGTCCATCCAGGTGGTAACACTACTCCTTAATGACCTGGTAATGCCAACACGTCCTGGATTCAGTCCTCTACCTCTAGTCCATCCAGGTGGTAACACTACTCCTTAATGACCTGGTAATGCCAACACGTCCTGGATTCAGTCCTCTACCTCTCGTCCATCCAGGTGGTAACACTACTCCTTAATGACCTGGTAATGACAACACGTCCTGGATTCAGTCCTCTACCTCTAGTCCATCCAGGTGGCAACACTACTCCTTAATGACCTGGTAATGACAACACGTCCTGGATTCAGTCCTCTACCTCTAGTCCATCCAGGTGGTAACACTACTCCTTAATGACCTGGTAATGCCAACACGTCCTGGATTCAGTCCTCTACATCTAGTCCATCCAGGTGGTAACACTACTCCTTAATGAATGACCTGGTAATGCCAACACGTCCTGGATTCAGTCCTCTACCTCTAGTCCATCCAGGTGGTAACACTACTCCTTAATGAATGACCTGGTAATGCCAACACGTCCTGGATTCAGTCCTCTACCTCTAGTCCATCCAGGTGGTAACACTACTCCTTAATGACCTGGTAATGCCAACACGTCCTGGATTCAGTCCTCTACCTCTAGTCCATCCAGGTGGTAACACTACTCCTTAATGACCTGGTAATGACAACACGTCCTGGATTCAGTCCTCTACCTCTAGTCCATCCAGGTGGTAACACTACTCCTTAATGACCTGGTAATGACAACACGTCCTGGATTCAGTCCTCTACCTCTAGTCCATCCAGGTGGCAACACTACTCCTTAATGACCTGGTAATGCCAACACGTCCTGGATTCAGTCCTCTACCTCTAGTCCATCCAGGTGGCAACACTACTCCTTAATGAATGACCTGGTAATGCCAACACGTCCTGGATTCAGTCCTCTACCTCTAGTCCATCCAGGTGGTAACACTACTCCTTAATGACCTGGTAATGACAACACGTCCTGGATTCAGTCCTCTACCTCTAGTCCATCCAGGTGGTAACACTACTCCTTAATGACCTGGTAATGCCAACACGTCCTGGATTCAGTCCTCTACCTCTAGTCCATCCAGGTGGTAACACTACTCCTTAATGAATGACCTGGTAATGCCAACACGTCCTGGATTCAGTCCTCTACCTCTAGTCCATCCAGGTGGTAACACTACTCCTTAATGAATGACCTGGTAATGCCAACACGTCCTGGATTCAGTCCTCTACCTCTAGTCCATCCAGGTGGTAACACTACTCCTTAATGACCTGGTAATGCCAACACGTCCTGGATTCAGTCCTCTACCTCTAGTCCATCCAGGTGGTAACACTACTCCTTAATGACCTGGTAATGCCAACACGTCCTGGATTCAGTCCTCTACCTCTAGTCCATCCAGGTGGCAACACTACTCCTTAATGACCTGGTAATGACAACACGTCCTGGATTCAGTCCTCTACCTCTAGTCCATCCAGGTGGTAACACTACTCCTTAATGAATGACCTGGTAATGCCAACACGTCCTGGATTCAGTCCTCTACCTCTAGTCCATCCAGGTGGCAACACTACTCCTTAATGACCTGGTAATGCCAACACGTCCTGGATTCAGTCCTCTACCTCTAGTCCATCCAGGTGGCAACACTACTCCTTAATGACCTGGTAATGCCAACACGTCCTGGATTCAGTCCTCTACCTCTAGTCCATCCAGGTGGTAACACTACTCCTTAATGACCTGGTAATGACAACACGTCCTGGATTCAGTCCTCTACCTCTAGTCCATCCAGGTGGTAACACTACTCCTTAATGAATGACCTGGTAATGACAACACGTCCTGGATTCAGTCCTCTACCTCTAGTCCATCCAGGTGGTAACACTACTCCTTAATGAATGACCTGGTAATGACAACACGTCCTGGATTCAGTCCTCTACCTCTAGTCCATCCAGGTGGTAACACTACTCCTTAATGACCTGGTAATGACAACACGTCCTGGATTCAGTCCTCTACCTCTAGTCCATCCAGGTGGTAACACTACTCCTTAATGACCTGGTAATGCCAACACGTCCTGGATTCAGTCCTCTACCTCTAGTCCATCCAGGTGGTAACACTACTCCTTAATGACCTGGTAATGACAACACGTCCTGGATTCAGTCCTCTACCTCTAGTCCATCCAGGTGGCAACACTACTCCTTAATGACCTGGTAATGACAACACGTCCTGGATTCAGTCCTCTACCTCTAGTCCATCCAGGTGGTAACACTACTCCTTAATGACCTGGTAATGACAACACGTCCTGGATTCAGTCCTCTACCTCTAGTCCATCCAGGTGGCAACACTACTCCTTAATGACCTGGTAATGACAACACGTCCTGGATTCAGTCCTCTACCTCTAGTCCATCCAGGTGGTAACACTACTCCTTAATGACCTGGTAATGCCAACACGTCCTGGATTCAGTCCTCTACCTCTAGTCCATCCAGGTGGTAACACTACTCCTTAATGACCTGGTAATGACAACACGTCCTGGATTCAGTCCTCTACCTCTAGTCCATCCAGGTGGTAACACTACTCCTTAATGACCTGGTAATGACAACACGTCCTGGATTCAGTCCTCTACCTCTAGTCCATCCAGGTGGTAACACTACTCCTTAATGACCTGGTAATGACAACACGTCCTGGATTCAGTCCTCTACCTCTAGTCCATCCAGGTGGTAACACTACTCCTTAATGACCTGGTAATGCCAACACGTCCTGGATTCAGTCCTCTACCTCTAGTCCATCCAGGTGGTAACACTACTCCTTAATGAATGACCTGGTAATGCCAACACGTCCTGGATTCAGTCCTCTACCTCTAGTCCATCCAGGTGGTAACACTACCCCTTAATGACCTGGTAATGCCAACACGTCCTGGATTCAGTCCTCTACCTCTAGTCCATCCAGGTGGCAACACAACTCCTTAATGACCTGGTAATGCCAACACGTCCTGGATTCAGTCCTCTACCTCTAGTCCATCCAGGTGGTAACACTACTCCTTAATGACCTGGTAATGACAACACGTCCTGGATTCAGTCCTCTACCTCTAGTCCATCCAGGTGGTAACACTACTCCTTAATGAATGACCTGGTAATGCCAACACGTCCTGGATTCAGTCCTCTACCTCTAGTCCATCCAGGTGGCAACACTACTCCTTAATGAATGACCTGGTAATGACAACACGTCCTGGATTCAGTCCTCGACCTCTAGTCCATCCAGGTGGTAACACTACTCCTTAATGACCTGGTAATGACAACACGTCCTGGATTCAGTCCTCTACCTCTAGTCCATCCAGGTGGTAACACTACTCCTTAATGACCTGGTAATGACAACACGTCCTGGATTCAGTCCTCTACCTCTAGTCCATCCAGGTGGTAACACTACTCCTTAATGACCTGGTAATGCCAACACGTCCTGGATTCAGTCCTCTACCTCTAGTCCATCCAGGTGGTAACACTACTCCTTAATGACCTGGTAATGACAACACGTCCTGGATTCAGTCCTCTACCTCTAGTCCATCCAGGTGGTAACACTACTCCTTAATGACCTGGTAATGACAACACGTCCTGGATTCAGTCCTCTACCTCTAGTCCATCCAGGTGGTAACACTACTCCTTAATGAATGACCTGGTAATGCCAACACGTCCTGGATTCAGTCCTCTACCTCTAGTCCATCCAGGTGGTAACACTACTCCTTAATGACCTGGTAATGACAACACGTCCTGGATTCAGTCCTCTACCTCTAGTCCATCCAGGTGGTAACACTACTCCTTAATGACCTGGTAATGACAACACGTCCTGGATTCAGTCCTCTACCTCTAGTCCATCCAGGTGGTAACACTACTCCTTAATGACCTGGTAATGACAACACGTCCTGGATTCAGTCCTCTACCTCTAGTCCATCCAGGTGGTAACACTACTCCTTAATGACCTGGTAATGACAACACGTCCTGGATTCAGTCCTCTACCTCTAGTCCATCCAGGTGGTAACACTACTCCTTAATGACCTGGTAATGCCAACACGTCCTGGATTCAGTCCTCTACCTCTAGTCCATCCAGGTGGTAACACTACTCCTTAATGACCTGGTAATGACAACACGTCCTGGATTCAGTCCTCTACCTCTAGTCCATCCAGGTGGTAACACTACTCCTTAATGACCTGGTAATGACAACACGTCCTGGATTCAGTCCTCTACCTCTAGTCCATCCAGGTGGTAACACTACTCCTTAATGACCTGGTAATGACAACACGTCCTGGATTCAGTCCTCTACCTCTAGTCCATCCAGGTGGTAACACTACTCCTTAATGACCTGGTAATGCCAACACGTCCTGGATTCAGTCCTCTACCTCTAGTCCATCCAGGTGGTAACACTACTCCTTAATGACCTGGTAATGACAACACGTCCTGGATTCAGTCCTCTACCTCTAGTCCATCCAGGTGGTAACACTACTCCTTAATGAATGACCTGGTAATGACAACACGTCCTGGATTCAGTCCTCTACCTCTAGTCCATCCAGGTGGTAACACTACTCCTTAATGACCTGGTAATGACAACACGTCCTGGATTCAGTCCTCTACCTCTAGTCCATCCAGGTGGCAACACTACTCCTTAATGACCTGGTAATGACAACACGTCCTGGATTCAGTCCTCTACCTCTAGTCCATCCAGGTGGTAACACTACTCCTTAATGAATGACCTGGTAATGACAACACGTCCTGGATTCAGTCCTCTACCTCTAGTCCATCCAGGTGGTAACACTACTCCTTAATGACCTGGTAATGACAACACGTCCTGGATTCAGTCCTCTACCTCTAGTCCATCCAGGTGGTAACACTACTCCTTAATGAATGACCTGGTAATGCCAACACGTCCTGGATTCAGTCCTCTACCTCTAGTCCATCCAGGTGGTAACACTACTCCTTAATGACCTGGTAATGCCAACACGTCCTGGATTCAGTCCTCTACCTCTAGTCCATCCAGGTGGTAACACTACTCCTTAATGACCTGGTAATGCCAACACGTCCTGGATTCAGTCCTCTACCTCTAGTCCAACCAGGTGGTAACACTACTCCTTAATGAATGACCTGGTAATGCCAACACGTCCTGGATTCAGTCCTCTACCTCTAGTCCAGCCAGGTGGTAACACTACTCCTTAATGACCTGGTAATGCCAACACGTCCTGGATTCAGTCCTCTACCTCTAGTCCATCCAGGTGGTAACACTACTCCTTAATGACCTGGTAATGACAACACGTCCTGGATTCAGTCCTCTACCTCTAGTCCATCCAGGTGGCAACACTACTCCTTAATGACCTGGTAATGCCAACACGTCCTGGATTCAGTCCTCTACCTCTAGTCCATCCAGGTGGCAACACTACTCCTTAATGAATGACCTGGTAATGACAACACGTCCTGGATTCAGTCCTCTACCTCTAGTCCATCCAGGTGGTAACACTACTCCTTAATGACCTGGTAATGCCAACACGTCCTGGATTCAGTCCTCTACCTCTAGTCCATCCAGGTGGTAACACTACTCCTTAATGACCTGGTAATGACAACACGTCCTGGATTCAGTCCTCTACCTCTAGTCCATCCAGGTGGTAACACTACTCCTTAATGACCTGGTAATGACAACACGTCCTGGATTCAGTCCTCTACCTCTAGTCCATCCAGGTGGCAACACTACTCCTTAATGAATGACCTGGTAATGACAACACGTCCTGGATTCAGTCCTCTACCTCTAGTCCATCCAGGTGGCAACACTACTCCTTAATGACCTGGTAATGCCAACACGTCCTGGATTCAGTCCTCTACCTCTAGTCCATCCAGGTGGTAACACTACTCCTTAATGACCTGGTAATGACAACACGTCCTGGATTCAGTCCTCTACCTCTAGTCCATCCAGGTGGTAACACTACTCCTTAATGAATGACCTGGTAATGACAACACGTCCTGGATTCAGTCCTCTACCTCTAGTCCATCCAGGTGGTAACACTACTCCTTAATGACCTGGTAATGCCAACACGTCCTGGATTCAGTCCTCTACCTCTAGTCCATCCAGGTGGTAACACTACTCCTTAATGACCTGGTAATGACAACACGTCCTGGATTCAGTCCTCTACCTCTAGTCCATCCAGGTGGTAACACTACTCCTTAATGACCTGGTAATGACAACACGTCCTGGATTCAGTCCTCTACCTCTAGTCCATCCAGGTGGTAACACTACTCCTTAATGACCTGGTAATGACAACACGTCCTGGATTCAGTCCTCTACCTCTAGTCCATCCAGGTGGTAACACTACTCCTTAATGACCTGGTAATGCCAACACGTCCTGGATTCAGTCCTCTACCTCTAGTCCATCCAGGTGGTAACACTACTCCTTAATGAATGACCTGGTAATGCCAACACGTCCTGGATTCAGTCCTCTACCTCTAGTCCATCCAGGTGGTAACACTACCCCTTAATGACCTGGTAATGACAACACGTCCTGGATTCAGTCCTCTACCTCTAGTCCATCCAGGTGGCAACACTACTCCTTAATGAATGACCTGGTAATGACAACACGTCCTGGATTCAGTCCTCTACCTCTAGTCCATCCAGGTGGTAACACTACTCCTTAATGACCTGGTAATGACAACACGTCCTGGATTCAGTCCTCTACCTCTAGTCCATCCAGGTGGCAACACTACTCCTTAATGACCTGGTAATGCCAACATGTCCTGGATTCAGTCCTCTACCTCTAGTCCATCCAGGTGGTAACACTACTCCTTAATGACCTGGTAATGCCAACACGTCCTGGATTCAGTCCTCTACCTCTAGTCCATCCAGGTGGTAACACTACTCCTTAATGACCTGGTAATGACAACACGTCCTGGATTCAGTCCTCTACCTCTAGTCCATCCAGGTGGTAACACTACTCCTTAATGACCTGGTAATGACAACACGTCCTGGATTCAGTCCTCTACCTCTAGTCCATCCAGGTGGCAACACTACTCCTTAATGACCTGGTAATGCCAACACGTCCTGGATTCAGTCCTCTACCTCTAGTCCATCCAGGTGGTAACACTACTCCTTAATGACCTGGTAATGCCAACACGTCCTGGATTCAGTCCTCTACCTCTAGTCCATCCAGGTGGTAACACTACTCCTTAATGACCTGGTAATGCCAACACGTCCTGGATTCAGTCCTCTACCTCTAGTCCATCCAGGTGGTAACACTACTCCTTAATGACCTGGTAATGACAACACGTCCTGGATTCAGTCCTCTACCTCTAGTCCATCCAGGTGGTAACACTACTCCTTAATGACCTGGTAATGACAACACGTCCTGTATTCAGTCCTCTACCTCTAGTCCATCCAGGTGGTAACACTACTCCTTAATGACCTGGTAATGACAACACGTCCTGGATTCAGTCCTCTACCTCTAGTCCATCCAGGTGGTAACACTACTCCTTAATGACCTGGTAATGCCAACACGTCCTGGATTCAGTCCTCTACCTCTAGTCCATCCAGGTGGCAACACTACTCCTTAATGACCTGGTAATGACAACACGTCCTGGATTCAGTCCTCTACCTCTAGTCCATCCAGGTGGTAACACTACTCCTTAATGACCTGGTAATGCCAACACGTCCTGGATTCAGTCCTCTACCTCTAGTCCATCCAGGTGGTAACACTACTCCTTAATGACCTGGTAATGACAACACGTCCTGGATTCAGTCCTCTACCTCTAGTCCATCCAGGTGGTAACACTACTCCTTAATGAATGACCTGGTAATGCCAACACGTCCTGGATTCAGTCCTCTACCTCTAGTCCATCCAGGTGGCAACACTACTCCTTAATGACCTGGTAATGACAACACGTCCTGGATTCAGTCCTCTACCTCTAGTCCATCCAGGTGGTAACACTACTCCTTAATGAATGACCTGGTAATGCCAACACGTCCTGGATTCAGTCCTCTACCTCTAGTCCATCCAGATGGCAACACTACTCCTTAATGACCTGGTAATGACAACACGTCCTGGATTCAGTCCTCTACCTCTAGTCCATCCAGGTGGTAACACTACTCCTTAATGAATGACCTGGTAATGACAACACGTCCTGGATTCAGTCCTCTACCTCTAGTCCATCCAGATGGTAACACTACTCCTTAATGAATGACCTGGTAATGACAACACGTCCTGGATTCAGTCCTCTACCTCTAGTCCATCCAGGTGGTAACACTACTCCTTAATGACCTGGTAATGCCAACACGTCCTGGATTCAGTCCTCTACCTCTAGTCCATCCAGGTGGCAACACTACTCCTTAATGACCTGGTAATGACAACACGTCCTGGATTCAGTCCTCTACCTCTAGTCCATCCAGGTGGTAACACTACTCCTTAATGACCTGGTAATGACAACACGTCCTGGATTCAGTCCTCTACCTCTAGTCCATCCAGGTGGTAACACTACTCCTTAATGAATGACCTGGTAATGACAACACGTCCTGGATTCAGTCCTCTACCTCTAGTTCATCCAGGTGGTAACACTACTCCTTAATGACCTGGTAATGCCAACACGTCCTGGATTCAGTCCTCTACCTCTAGTCCATCCAGGTGGTAACACTACTCCTTAATGACCTGGTAATGACAACACGTCCTGGATTCAGTCCTCTACCTCTAGTCCATCCAGGTGGTAACACTACTCCTTAATGACCTGGTAATGACAACACGTCCTGGATTCAGTCCTCTACCTCTAGTCCATCCAGGTGGTAACACTACTCCTTAATGACCTGGTAATGACAACACGTCCTGGATTCAGTCCTCTACCTCTAGTCCATCCAGGTGGCAACACTACTCCTTAATGACCTGGTAATGACAACACGTCCTGGATTCAGTCCTCTACCTCTAGTCCATCCAGGTGGTAACACTACTCCTTAATGACCTGGTAATGCCAACACGTCCTGGATTCAGTCCTCTACCTCTAGTCCATCCAGGTGGTAACACTACTCCTTAATGACCTGGTAATGACAACACGTCCTGGATTCAGTCCTCTACCTCTAGTCCATCCAGGTGGTAACACTACTCCTTAATGACCTGGTAATGCCAACACGTCCTGGATTCAGTCCTCTACCTCTAGTCCATCCAGGTGGCAACACTACTCCTTAATGACCTGGTAATGCCAACACGTCCTGGATTCAGTCCTCTACCTCTAGTCCATCCAGGTGGTAACACTACTCCTTAATGACCTGGTAATGCCAACACGTCCTGGATTCAGTCCTCTACCTCTAGTCCATCCAGGTGGTAACACTACTCCTTAATGACCTGGTAATGACAACACGTCCTGGATTCAGTCCTCTACCTCTAGTCCATCCAGGTGGTAACACTACTCCTTAATGAATGACCTGGTAATGCCAACACGTCCTGGATTCAGTCCTCTACCTCTAGTCCATCCAGGTGGTAACACTACCCCTTAATGACCTGGTAATGACAACACGTCCTGGATTCAGTCCTCTACCTCTAGTCCATCCAGGTGGCAACACTACTCCTTAATGAATGACCTGGTAATGACAACACGTCCTGGATTCAGTCCTCTACCTCTAGTCCATCCAGGTGGTAACACTACTCCTTAATGACCTGGTAATGACAACACGTCCTGGATTCAGTCCTCTACCTCTAGTCCATCCAGGTGGCAACACTACTCCTTAATGACCTGGTAATGCCAACACGTCCTGGATTCAGTCCTCTACCTCTAGTCCATCCAGGTGGCAACACTACTCCTTAATGAATGACCTGGTAATGACAACACGTCCTGGATTCAGTCCTCTACCTCTAGTCCATCCAGGTGGTAACACTACTCCTTAATGACCTGGTAATGCCAACACGTCCTGGATTCAGTCCTCTACCTCTAGTCCATCCAGGTGGCAACACTACTCCTTAATGACCTGGTAATGCCAACACGTCCTGGATTCAGTCCTCTACCTCTAGTCCATCCAGGTGGTAACACTACTCCTTAATGACCTGGTAATGCCAACACGTCCTGGATTCAGTCCTCTACCTCTAGTCCATCCAGGTGGTAACACTACTCCTTAATGACCTGGTAATGCCAACACGTCCTGGATTCAGTCCTCTACCTCTAGTCCATCCAGGTGGTAACACTACTCCTTAATGACCTGGTAATGACAACACGTCCTGGATTCAGTCCTCTACCTCTAGTCCATCCAGGTGGTAACACTACTCCTTAATGACCTGGTAATGCCAACACGTCCTGGATTCAGTCCTCTACCTCTAGTCCATCCAGGTGGTAACACTACTCCTTAATGACCTGGTAATGCCAACACGTCCTGGATTCAGTCCTCTACCTCTAGTCCATCCAGATGGCAACACTACTCCTTAATGACCTGGTAATGACAACACGTCCTGGATTCAGTCCTCTACCTCTAGTCCATCCAGGTGGTAACACTACTCCTTAATGAATGACCTGGTAATGACAACACGTCCTGGATTCAGTCCTCTACCTCTAGTCCATCCAGATGGTAACACTACTCCTTAATGAATGACCTGGTAATGACAACACGTCCTGGATTCAGTCCTCTACCTCTAGTCCATCCAGGTGGTAACACTACTCCTTAATGACCTGGTAATGCCAACACGTCCTGGATTCAGTCCTCTACCTCTAGTCCATCCAGGTGGCAACACTACTCCTTAATGACCTGGTAATGACAACACGTCCTGGATTCAGTCCTCTACCTCTAGTCCATCCAGGTGGTAACACTACTCCTTAATGACCTGGTAATGACAACACGTCCTGGATTCAGTCCTCTACCTCTAGTCCATCCAGGTGGTAACACTACTCCTTAATGAATGACCTGGTAATGACAACACGTCCTGGATTCAGTCCTCTACCTCTAGTTCATCCAGGTGGTAACACTACTCCTTAATGACCTGGTAATGCCAACACGTCCTGGATTCAGTCCTCTACCTCTAGTCCATCCAGGTGGTAACACTACTCCTTAATGACCTGGTAATGACAACACGTCCTGGATTCAGTCCTCTACCTCTAGTCCATCCAGGTGGTAACACTACTCCTTAATGACCTGGTAATGACAACACGTCCTGGATTCAGTCCTCTACCTCTAGTCCATCCAGGTGGTAACACTACTCCTTAATGACCTGGTAATGACAACACGTCCTGGATTCAGTCCTCTACCTCTAGTCCATCCAGGTGGCAACACTACTCCTTAATGACCTGGTAATGACAACACGTCCTGGATTCAGTCCTCTACCTCTAGTCCATCCAGGTGGTAACACTACTCCTTAATGACCTGGTAATGCCAACACGTCCTGGATTCAGTCCTCTACCTCTAGTCCATCCAGGTGGTAACACTACTCCTTAATGACCTGGTAATGACAACACGTCCTGGATTCAGTCCTCTACCTCTAGTCCATCCAGGTGGTAACACTACTCCTTAATGACCTGGTAATGCCAACACGTCCTGGATTCAGTCCTCTACCTCTAGTCCATCCAGGTGGCAACACTACTCCTTAATGACCTGGTAATGCCAACACGTCCTGGATTCAGTCCTCTACCTCTAGTCCATCCAGGTGGTAACACTACTCCTTAATGACCTGGTAATGCCAACACGTCCTGGATTCAGTCCTCTACCTCTAGTCCATCCAGGTGGTAACACTACTCCTTAATGACCTGGTAATGACAACACGTCCTGGATTCAGTCCTCTACCTCTAGTCCATCCAGGTGGTAACACTACTCCTTAATGAATGACCTGGTAATGCCAACACGTCCTGGATTCAGTCCTCTACCTCTAGTCCATCCAGGTGGTAACACTACCCCTTAATGACCTGGTAATGACAACACGTCCTGGATTCAGTCCTCTACCTCTAGTCCATCCAGGTGGCAACACTACTCCTTAATGAATGACCTGGTAATGACAACACGTCCTGGATTCAGTCCTCTACCTCTAGTCCATCCAGGTGGTAACACTACTCCTTAATGAATGACCTGGTAATGACAACACGTCCTGGATTCAGTCCTCTACCTCTAGTCCATCCAGGTGGTAACACTACTCCTTAATGACCTGGTAATGCCAACACGTCCTGGATTCAGTCCTCTACCTCTAGTCCATCCAGGTGGCAACACTACTCCTTAATGACCTGGTAATGCCAACACGTCCTGGATTCAGTCCTCTACCTCTAGTCCATCCAGGTGGTAACACTACTCCTTAATGACCTGGTAATGCCAACACGTCCTGGATTCAGTCCTCTACCTCTAGTCCATCCAGGTGGTAACACTACTCCTTAATGACCTGGTAATGCCAACACGTCCTGGATTCAGTCCTCTACCTCTAGTCCATCCAGGTGGTAACACTACTCCTTAATGACCTGGTAATGACAACACGTCCTGGATTCAGTCCTCTACCTCTAGTCCATCCAGGTGGTAACACTACTCCTTAATGACCTGGTAATGCCAACACGTCCTGGATTCAGTCCTCTACCTCTAGTCCATCCAGGTGGTAACACTACTCCTTAATGACCTGGTAATGCCAACACGTCCTGGATTCAGTCCTCTACCTCTAGTCCATCCAGGTGGTAACACTACTCCTTAATGACCTGGTAATGACAACACGTCCTGGATTCAGTCCTCTACCTCTAGTCCATCCAGGTGGTAACACTACTCCTTAATGACCTGGTAATGACAACACGTCCTGGATTCAGTCCTCTACCTCTAGTCCATCCAGGTGGTAACACTACTCCTTAATGACCTGGTAATGCCAACACGTCCTGGATTCAGTCCTCTACCTCTAGTCCATCCAGGTGGTAACACTACTCCTTAATGACCTGGTAATGCCAACACGTCTTGGATTCAGTCCTCTACCTCTAGTCCATCCACGTGGTAACACTACTCCTTAATGACCTGGTAATGACAACACGTCCTGGATTCAGTCCTCTACCTCTAGTCCATCCAGGTGGTAACACTACTCCTTAATGAATGACCTGGTAATGACAACACGTCCTGGATTCAGTCCTCTACCTCTAGTCCATCCAGGTGGTAACACTACTCCTTAATGACCTGGTAATGACAACACGTCCTGGATTCAGTCCTCTACCTCTAGTCCATCCAGGTGGTAACACTACTCCTTAATGAATGACCTGGTAATGCCAACACGTCCTGGATTCAGTCCTCTACCTCTAGTCCATCCAGGTGGTAACACTACTCCTTAATGAATGTCCTGGTAATGACAACACGTCCTGGATTCAGTCCTCTACCTCTAGTCCATCCAGGTGGTAACACTACTCCTTAATGACCTGGTAATGACAACACGTCCTGGATTCAGTCCTCTACCTCTAGTCCATCCAGGTGGTAACACTACTCCTTAATGACCTGGTAATGACAACACGTCCTGTATTCAGTCCTCTACCTCTAGTCCATCCAGGTGGTAACACTACTCCTTAATGACCTGGTAATGCCAACACGTCCTGGATTCAGTCCTCTACCTCTAGTCCATCCAGGTGGTAACACTACTCCTTAATGACCTGGTAATGACAACACGTCCTGTATTCAGTCCTCTACCTCTAGTCCATCCAGGTGGTAACACTACTCCTTAATGACCTGGTAATGACAACACGTCCTGGATTCAGTCCTCTACCTCTAGTCCATCCAGGTGGTAACACTACTCCTTAATGACCTGGTAATGACAACACGTCCTGGATTCAGTCCTCTACCTCTAGTCCATCCAGGTGGCAACACTACTCCTTAATGAATGACCTGGTAATGACAACACGTCCTGGATTCAGTCCTCTACCTCTAGTCCATCCAGGTGGTAACACTACTCCTTAATGAATGACCTGGTAATGACAACACGTCCTGGATTCAGTCCTCTACCTCTAGTCCATCCAGGTGGTAACACTACTCCTTAATGACCTGGTAATGACAACACGTCCTGGATTCAGTCCTCTACCTCTAGTCCATCCAGGTGGCAACACTACTCCTTAATGACCTGGTAATGACAACACGTCCTGGATTCAGTCCTCTACCTCTAGTCCATCCAGGTGGTAACACTACTCCTTAATGACCTGGTAATGACAACACGTCCTGGATTCAGTCCTCTACCTCTAGTCCATCCAGGTGGTAACACTACTCCTTAATGAATGACCTGGTAATGACAACACGTCCTGGATTCAGTCCTCTACCTCTAGTCCATCCAGGTGGTAACACTACTCCTTAATGACCTGGTAATGCCAACACGTCCTGGATTCAGTCCTCTACCTCTAGTCCATCCAGGTGGTAACACTACTCCTTAATGAATGACCTGGTAATGACAACACGTCCTGGATTCAGTCCTCTACCTCTAGTCCATCCAGGTGGCAACACTACTCCTTAATGACCTGGTAATGACAACACGTCCTGGATTCAGTCCTCTACCTCTAGTCCATCCAGGTGGTAACACTACTCCTTAATGACCTGGTAATGACAACACGTCCTGGATTCAGTCCTCTACCTCTAGTCCATCCAGGTGGTAACACTACTCCTTAATGACCTGGTAATGACAACACGTCCTGGATTCAGTCCTCTACCTCTAGTCCATCCAGGTGGTAACACTACTCCTTAATGACCTGGTAATGACAACACGTCCTGGATTCAGTCCTCTACCTCTAGTCCATCCAGGTGGTAACACTACTCCTTAATGACCTGGTAATGCCAACACGTCCTGGATTCAGTCCTCTACCTCTAGTCCATCCAGGTGGCAACACTACTCCTTAATGACCTGGTAATGCCAACACGTCCTGGATTCAGTCCTCTACCTCTAGTCCATCCAGATGGTAACACTACTCCTTAATGACCTGGTAATGACAACACGTCCTGGATTCAGTCCTCTACCTCTAGTCCATCCAGGTGGTAACACTACTCCTTAATGACCTGGTAATGCCAACACGTCCTGGATTCAGTCCTCTACCTCTAGTCCATCCAGGTGGTAACACTACTCCTTAATGACCTGGTAATGACAACACGTCCTGGATTCAGTCCTCTACCTCTAGTCCATCCAGGTGGTAACACTACTCCTTAATGACCTGGTAATGACAACACGTCCTGGATTCAGTCCTCTACCTCTAGTCCATCCAGGTGGTAACACTACTCCTTAATGACCTGGTAATGCCAACACGTCCTGGATTCAGTCCTCTACCTCTAGTCCATCCAGGTGGTAACACTACTCCTTAATGACCTGGTAATGCCAACACGTCCTGGATTCAGTCCTCTACCTCTAGTCCATCCAGGTGGTAACACTACTCCTTAATGAATGACCTGGTAATGCCAACACGTCCTGGATTCAGTCCTCTACCTCTAGTCCATCCAGGTGGTAACACTACTCCTTAATGAATGACCTGGTAATGCCAACACGTCCTGGATTCAGTCCTCTACCTCTAGTCCATCCAGGTGGTAACACTACTCCTTAATGACCTGGTAATGCCAACACGTCCTGGATTCAGTCCTCTACCTCTAGTCCATCCAGGTGGCAACACTGCTCCTTAATGACCTGGTAATGACAACACGTCCTGGATTCAGTCCTCTACCTCTAGTCCATCCAGGTGGTAACACTACTCCTTAATGACCTGGTAATGCCAACACGTCCTGGATTCAGTCCTCTACCTCTAGTCCATCCAGGTGGTAACACTACTCCTTAATGACCTGGTAATGACAACACGTCCTGGATTCAGTCCTCTACCTCTAGTCCATCCAGGTGGTAACACTACTCCTTAATGACCTGGTAATGACAACACGTCCTGGATTCAGTCCTCTACCTCTAGTCCATCCAGGTGGTAACACTACTCCTTAATGACCTGGTAATGACAACACGTCCTGGATTCAGTCCTCTACCTCTAGTCCATCCAGGTGGTAACACTACTCCTTAATGACCTGGTAATGACAACACGTCCTGGATTCAGTCCTCTACCTCTAGTCCATCCAGGTGGTAACACTACTCCTTAATGACCTGGTAATGCCAACACGTCCTGGATTCAGTCCTCTACCTCTAGTCCATCCAGGTGGTAACACTACTCCTTAATGAATGACCTGGTAATGACAACACGTCCTGGATTCAGTCCTCTACCTCTAGTCCATCCAGGTGGTAACACTACTCCTTAATGACCTGGTAATGCCAACACGTCCTGGATTCAGTCCTCTACCTCTAGTCCATCCAGGTGGTAACACTACTCCTTAATGACCTGGTAATGCCAACACGTCCTGGATTCAGTCCTCTACCTCTAGTCCAGCCAGGTGGTAACACTACTCCTTAATGACCTGGTAATGCCAACACGTCCTGGATTCAGTCCTCTACCTCTAGTCCATCCAGGTGGTAACACTACTCCTTAATGACCTGGTAATGACAACACGTCCTGGATTCAGTCCTCTACCTCTAGTCCATCCAGGTGGTAACACTACTCCTTAATGACCTGGTAATGCCAACACGTCCTGGATTCAGTCCTCTACCTCTAGTCCATCCAGGTGGTAACACTACTCCTTAATGACCTGGTAATGACAACACGTCCTGGATTCAGTCCTCTACCTCTAGTCCATCCAGGTGGTAACACTACTCCTTAATGACCTGGTAATGACAACACGTCCTGGATTCAGTCCTCTACCTCTAGTCCATCCAGGTGGCAACACTACCCCTTAATGACCTGGTAATGCCAACACGTCCTGGATTCAGTCCTCTACCTCTAGTCCATCCAGGTGGTAACACTACTCCTTAATGACCTGGTAATGCCAACACGTCCTGGATTCAGTCCTCTACCTCTAGTCCATCCAGGTGGTAACACTACCCCTTAATGAATGACCTGGTAATGACAACACGTCCTGGATTCAGTCCTCTACCTCTAGTCCATCCAGGTGGCAACACTACTCCTTAATGACCTGGTAATGACAACACGTCCTGGATTCAGTCCTCTACCTCTAGTCCATCCAGGTGGTAACACTACTCCTTAATGAATGACCTGGTAATGCCAACACGTCCTGGATTCAGTCCTCTACCTCTAGTCCATCCAGGTGGTAACACTACTCCTTAATGACCTGGTAATGACAACACGTCCTGGATTCAGTCCTCTACCTCTAGTCCATCCAGGTGGTAACACTACTCCTTAATGAATGACCTGGTAATGACAACACGTCCTGGATTCAGTCCTCTACCTCTAGTCCATCCAGGTGGTAACACTACTCCTTAATGACCTGGTAATGCCAACACGTCCTGGATTCAGTCCTCTACCTCTAGTCCATCCAGGTGGTAACACTACTCCTTAATGACCTGGTAATGACAACACGTCCTGGATTCAGTCCTCTACCTCTAGTCCATCCAGGTGGTAACACTACCCCTTAATGAATGACCTGGTAATGCCAACATGTCCTGGATTCAGTCCTCTACCTCTAGTCCATCCAGGTGGTAACACTACTCCTTAATGACCTGGTAATGCCAACACGTCCTGGATTCAGTCCTCTACCTCTAGTCCATCCAGGTGGTAACACTACTCCTTAATGAATGACCTGGTAATGACAACACGTCCTGGATTCAGTCCTCTACCTCTAGTCCATCCAGGTGGCAACACTACTCCTGAATGACCTGGTAATGCCAACACGTCCTGGATTCAGTCCTCTACCTCTAGTCCATCCAGGTGGTAACACTACTCCTTAATGACCTGGTAATGCCAACACGTCCTGGATTCAGTCCTCTACCTCTAGTCCATCCAGGTGGTAACACTACTCCTTAATGACCTGGTAATGACAACACGTCCTGGATTCAGTCCTCTACCTCTAGTCCATCCAGGTGGTAACACTACTCCTTAATGACCTGGTAATGCCAACACGTCCTGGATTCAGTCCTCTACCTCTAGTCCATCCAGGTGGCAACACTACTCCTTAATGACCTGGTAATGACAACACGTCCTGGATTCAGTCCTCTACCTCTAGTCCATCCAGGTGGTAACACTACTCCTTAATGACCTGGTAATGACAACACGTCCTGGATTCAGTCCTCTACCTCTAGTCCATCCAGGTGGTAACACTACTCCTTAATGACCTGGTAATGCCAACACGTCCTGGATTCAGTCCTCTACCTCTAGTCCATCCAGGTGGTAACACTACTCCTTAATGACTGACCTGGTAATGACAACACGTCCTGGATTCAGTCCTCTACCTCTAGTCCATCCAGGTGGTAACACTACTCCTTAATGACCTGGTAATGCCAACACGTCCTGGATTCAGTCCTCTACCTCTAGTCCATCCAGGTGGTAACACTACTCCTTAATGACCTGGTAATGCCAACACGTCCTGGATTCAGTCCTCTACCTCTAGTCCATCCAGGTGGCAACACTACTCCTTAATGACCTGGTAATGCCAACACGTCCTGGATTCAGTCCTCTACCTCTAGTCCATCCAGGTGGCAACACTACTCCTTAATGACCTGGTAATGACAACACGTCCTGGATTCAGTCCTCTACCTCTAGTCCATCCAGGTGGTAACACTACTCCTTAATGACCTGGTAATGACAACACGTCCTGGATTCAGTCCTCTACCTCTAGTCCATCCAGGTGGCAACACTACTCCTTAATGAATGACCTGGTAATGCCAACACGTCCTGGATTCAGTCCTCTACCTCTAGTCCATCCAGGTGGTAACACTACTCCTTAATGACCTGGTAATGACAACACGTCCTGGATTCAGTCCTCTACCTCTAGTCCATCCAGGTGGTAACACTACTCCTTAATGACCTGGTAATGACAACACGTCCTGGATTCAGTCCTCTACCTCTAGTCCATCCAGGTGGTAACACTACTCCTTAATGACCTGGTAATGACAACACGTCCTGGATTCAGTCCTCTACCTCTAGTCCATCCAGGTGGTAACACTACTCCTTAATGACCTGGTAATGACAACACGTCCTGGATTCAGTCCTCTACCTCTAGTCCATCCAGGTGGTAACACTACTCCTTAATGACCTGGTAATGACAACACGTCCTGGATTCAGTCCTCTACCTCTAGTCCATCCAGGTGGTAACACTACTCCTTAATGACCTGGTAATGACAACACGTCCTGGATTCAGTCCTCTACCTCTAGTCCATCCAGGTGGTAACACTACCCCTTAATGACCTGGTAATGACAACACGTCCTGGATTCAGTCCTCTACCTCTAGTCCATCCAGGTGGCAACACTACTCCTTAATGACCTGGTAATGCCAACACGTCCTGGATTCAGTCCTCTACCTCTAGTCCATCCAGGTGGTAACACTACTCCTTAATGAATGACCTGGTAATGCCAACACGTCCTGGATTCAGTCCTCTACCTCTAGTCCATCCAGGTGGCAACACTACTCCTTAATGACCTGGTAATGACAACACGTCCTGGATTCAGTCCTCTACCTCTAGTCCATCCAGGTGGTAACACTACTCCTTAATGACCTGGTAATGACAACACGTCCTGGATTCAGTCCTCTACCTCTAGTCCATCCAGGTGGTAACACTACTCCTTAATGACCTGGTAATGACAACACGTCCTGGATTCAGTCCTCTACCTCTAGTCCATCCAGGTGGTAACACTACTCCTTAATGACCTGGTAATGACAACACGTCCTGGATTCAGTCCTCTACCTCTAGTCCATCCAGGTGGCAACACTACTCCTTAATGACCTGGTAATGACAACACGTCCTGGATTCAGTCCTCTACCTCTAGTCCATCCAGGTGGTAACACTACTCCTTAATGACCTGGTAATGACAACACGTCCTGGATTCAGTCCTCTACCTCTAGTCCATCCAGGTGGTAACACTACTCCTTAATGACCTGGTAATGACAACACGTCCTGGATTCAGTCCTCTACCTCTAGTCCATCCAGGTGGTAACACTACTCCTTAATGAATGACCTGGTAATGACAACACGTCCTGGATTCAGTCCTCTACCTCTAGTCCATCCAGGTGGCAACACTACTCCTTAATGACCTGGTAATGACAACACGTCCTGGATTCAGTCCTCTACCTCTAGTCCATCCAGGTGGTAACACTACTCCTTAATGACCTGGTAATGCCAACACGTCCTGGATTCAGTCCTCTACCTCTAGTCCATCCAGGTGGTAACACTACTCCTTAATGACCTGGTAATGACAACACGTCCTGGATTCAGTCCTCTACCTCTAGTCCATCCAGGTGGTAACACTACTCCTTAATGACCTGGTAATGACAACACGTCCTGGATTCAGTCCTCTACCTCTAGTCCATCCAGGTGGTAACACTACTCCTTAATGAATGACCTGGTAATGCCAACACGTCCTGGATTCAGTCCTCTACCTCTAGTCCATCCAGGTGGTAACACTACCCCTTAATGACCTGGTAATGACAACACGTCCTGGATTCAGTCCTCTACCTCTAGTCCATCCAGGTGGTAACACTACTCCTTAATGACCTGGTAATGACAACACGTCCTGGATTCAGTCCTCTACCTCTAGTCCATCCAGGTGGCAACACTACTCCTTAATGAATGACCTGGTAATGCCAACACGTCCTGGATTCAGTCCTCTACCTCTAGTCCATCCAGGTGGTAACACTACTCCTTAATGACCTGGTAATGCCAACACGTCCTGGATTCAGTCCTCTACCTCTAGTCCATCCAGGTGGTAACACTACTCCTTAATGAATGACCTGGTAATGCCAACACGTCCTGGATTCAGTCCTCTACCTCTAGTCCATCCAGGTGGTAACACTACTCCTTAATGACCTGGTAATGACAACACGTCCTGGATTCAGTCCTCTACCTCTAGTCCATCCAGGTGGTAACACTACTCCTTAATGACCTGGTAATGCCAACACGTCCTGGATTCAGTCCTCTACCTCTAGTCCATCCAGGTGGTAACACTACTCCTTAATGAATGACCTGGTAATGCCAACACGTCCTGGATTCAGTCCTCTACCTCTAGTCCATCCAGGTGGTAACACTACTCCTTAATGACCTGGTAATGCCAACACGTCCTGGATTCAGTCCTCTACCTCTAGTCCATCCAGGTGGTAACACTACTCCTTAATGACCTGGTAATGACAACACGTCCTGGATTCAGTCCTCTACCTCTAGTCCATCCAGGTGGTAACACTACTCCTTAATGAATGACCTGGTAATGACAACACGTCCTGGATTCAGTCCTCTACCTCTAGTCCATCCAGGTGGTAACACTACTCCTTAATGACCTGGTAATGACAACACGTCCTGGATTCAGTCCTCTACCTCTAGTCCATCCAGGTGGTAACACTACTCCTTAATGAATGACCTGGTAATGCCAACACGTCCTGGATTCAGTCCTCTACCTCTAGTCCATCCAGGTGGTAACACTACTCCTTAATGACCTGGTAATGCCAACACGTCCTGGATTCAGTCCTCTACCTCTAGTCCATCCAGGTGGTAACACTACTCCTTAATGAATGACCTGGTAATGCCAACACGTCCTGGATTCAGTCCTCTACCTCTAGTCCATCCAGGTGGTAACACTACTCCTTAATGAATGACCTGGTAATGCCAACACGTCCTGGATTCAGTCCTCTACCTCTAGTCCATCCAGGTGGTAACACTACTCCTTAATGACCTGGTAATGACAACACGTCCTGGATTCAGTCCTCTACCTCTAGTCCATCCAGGTGGTAACACTACTCCTTAATGACCTGGTAATGACAACACGTCCTGGATTCAGTCCTCTACCTCTAGTCCATCCAGGTGGTAACACTACTCCTTAATGACCTGGTAATGACAACACGTCCTGGATTCAGTCCTCTACCTCTAGTCCATCCAGGTGGTAACACTACTCCTTAATGACCTGGTAATGACAACACGTCCTGGATTCAGTCCTCTACCTCTAGTCCATCCAGGTGGTAACACTACTCCTTAATGACCTGGTAATGACAACACGTCCTGGATTCAGTCCTCTACCTCTAGTCCATCCAGGTGGTAACACTACTCCTTAATGACCTGGTAATGACAACACGTCCTGGATTCAGTCCTCTACCTCTAGTCCATCCAGGTGGTAACACTACTCCTTAATGACCTGGTAATGCCAACACGTCCTGGATTCAGTCCTCTACCTCTAGTCCATCCAGGTGGTAACACTACTCCTTAATGACCTGGTAATGACAACACGTCCTGGATTCAGTCCTCTACCTCTAGTCCATCCAGGTGGTAACACTACTCCTTAATGACCTGGTAATGCCAACACGTCCTGGATTCAGTCCTCTACCTCTAGTCCATCCAGGTGGTAACACTACTCCTTAATGACCTGGTAATGACAACACGTCCTGGATTCAGTCCTCTACCTCTAGTCCATCCAGGTGGTAACACTACTCCTTAATGACCTGGTAATGCCAACACGTCCTGGATTCAGTCCTCTACCTCTAGTCCATCCAGGTGGTAACACTACTCCTTAATGACCTGGTAATGACAACACGTCCTGGATTCAGTCCTCTACCTCTAGTCCATCCAGGTGGTAACACTACTCCTTAATGACCTGGTAATGCCAACACGTCCTGGATTCAGTCCTCTACCTCTAGTCCATCCAGGTGGTAACACTACTCCTTAATGAATGACCTGGTAATGACAACACGTCCTGGATTCAGTCCTCTACCTCTAGTCCATCCAGGTGGTAACACTACTCCTTAATGACCTGGTAATGCCAACACGTCCTGTATTCAGTCCTCTACCTCTAGTCCATCCAGGTGGTAACACTACTCCTTAATGACCTGGTAATGACAACACGTCCTGGATTCAGTCCTCTACCTCTAGTCCATCCAGGTGGTAACACTACTCCTTAATGACCTGGTAATGCCAACACGTCCTGGATTCAGTCCTCTACCTCTAGTCCATCCAGGTGGCAACACTACTCCTTAATGACCTGGTAATGACAACACGTCCTGGATTCAGTCCTCTACCTCTAGTCCATCCAGGTGGTAACACTACTCCTTAATGACCTGGTAATGCCAACACGTCCTGGATTCAGTCCTCTACCTCTAGTCCATCCAGGTGGTAACACTACTCCTTAATGACTGACCTGGTAATGACAACACGTCCTGGATTCAGTCCTCTACCTCTAGTCCATCCAGGTGGTAACACTACTCCTTAATGACCTGGTAATGACAACACGTCCTGGATTCAGTCCTCTACCTCTAGTCCATCCAGGTGGTAACACTACTCCTTAATGACCTGGTAATGCCAACACGTCCTGGATTCAGTCCTCTACCTCTAGTCCATCCAGGTGGTAACACTACTCCTTAATGAATGACCTGGTAATGACAACACGTCCTGGATTCAGTCCTCTACCTCTAGTCCATCCAGGTGGTAACACTACTCCTTAATGACCTGGTAATGACAACACGTCCTGGATTCAGTCCTCTACCTCTAGTCCATCCAGGTGGTAACACTACTCCTTAATGAATGACCTGGTAATGCCAACACGTCCTGGATTCAGTCCTCTACCTCTAGTCCATCCAGGTGGCAACACTACTCCTTAATGACCTGGTAATGACAACACGTCCTGGATTCAGTCCTCTACCTCTAGTCCATCCAGGTGGTAACACTACTCCTTAATGAATGACCTGGTAATGCCAACACGTCCTGGATTCAGTCCTCTACCTCTAGTCCATCCAGATGGCAACACTACTCCTTAATGACCTGGTAATGACAACACGTCCTGGATTCAGTCCTCTACCTCTAGTCCATCCAGGTGGTAACACTACTCCTTAATGAATGACCTGGTAATGACAACACGTCCTGGATTCAGTCCTCTACCTCTAGTCCATCCAGATGGTAACACTACTCCTTAATGAATGACCTGGTAATGACAACACGTCCTGGATTCAGTCCTCTACCTCTAGTCCATCCAGGTGGTAACACTACTCCTTAATGACCTGGTAATGCCAACACGTCCTGGATTCAGTCCTCTACCTCTAGTCCATCCAGGTGGCAACACTACTCCTTAATGACCTGGTAATGACAACACGTCCTGGATTCAGTCCTCTACCTCTAGTCCATCCAGGTGGTAACACTACTCCTTAATGACCTGGTAATGACAACACGTCCTGGATTCAGTCCTCTACCTCTAGTCCATCCAGGTGGTAACACTACTCCTTAATGAATGACCTGGTAATGACAACACGTCCTGGATTCAGTCCTCTACCTCTAGTTCATCCAGGTGGTAACACTACTCCTTAATGACCTGGTAATGCCAACACGTCCTGGATTCAGTCCTCTACCTCTAGTCCATCCAGGTGGTAACACTACTCCTTAATGACCTGGTAATGACAACACGTCCTGGATTCAGTCCTCTACCTCTAGTCCATCCAGGTGGTAACACTACTCCTTAATGACCTGGTAATGACAACACGTCCTGGATTCAGTCCTCTACCTCTAGTCCATCCAGGTGGTAACACTACTCCTTAATGACCTGGTAATGACAACACGTCCTGGATTCAGTCCTCTACCTCTAGTCCATCCAGGTGGCAACACTACTCCTTAATGACCTGGTAATGACAACACGTCCTGGATTCAGTCCTCTACCTCTAGTCCATCCAGGTGGTAACACTACTCCTTAATGACCTGGTAATGCCAACACGTCCTGGATTCAGTCCTCTACCTCTAGTCCATCCAGGTGGTAACACTACTCCTTAATGACCTGGTAATGACAACACGTCCTGGATTCAGTCCTCTACCTCTAGTCCATCCAGGTGGTAACACTACTCCTTAATGACCTGGTAATGCCAACACGTCCTGGATTCAGTCCTCTACCTCTAGTCCATCCAGGTGGCAACACTACTCCTTAATGACCTGGTAATGCCAACACGTCCTGGATTCAGTCCTCTACCTCTAGTCCATCCAGGTGGTAACACTACTCCTTAATGACCTGGTAATGCCAACACGTCCTGGATTCAGTCCTCTACCTCTAGTCCATCCAGGTGGTAACACTACTCCTTAATGACCTGGTAATGACAACACGTCCTGGATTCAGTCCTCTACCTCTAGTCCATCCAGGTGGTAACACTACTCCTTAATGAATGACCTGGTAATGCCAACACGTCCTGGATTCAGTCCTCTACCTCTAGTCCATCCAGGTGGTAACACTACCCCTTAATGACCTGGTAATGACAACACGTCCTGGATTCAGTCCTCTACCTCTAGTCCATCCAGGTGGCAACACTACTCCTTAATGAATGACCTGGTAATGACAACACGTCCTGGATTCAGTCCTCTACCTCTAGTCCATCCAGGTGGTAACACTACTCCTTAATGACCTGGTAATGACAACACGTCCTGGATTCAGTCCTCTACCTCTAGTCCATCCAGGTGGCAACACTACTCCTTAATGACCTGGTAATGCCAACACGTCCTGGATTCAGTCCTCTACCTCTAGTCCATCCAGGTGGCAACACTACTCCTTAATGAATGACCTGGTAATGACAACACGTCCTGGATTCAGTCCTCTACCTCTAGTCCATCCAGGTGGTAACACTACTCCTTAATGACCTGGTAATGCCAACACGTCCTGGATTCAGTCCTCTACCTCTAGTCCATCCAGGTGGCAACACTACTCCTTAATGACCTGGTAATGCCAACACGTCCTGGATTCAGTCCTCTACCTCTAGTCCATCCAGGTGGTAACACTACTCCTTAATGACCTGGTAATGCCAACACGTCCTGGATTCAGTCCTCTACCTCTAGTCCATCCAGGTGGTAACACTACTCCTTAATGACCTGGTAATGCCAACACGTCCTGGATTCAGTCCTCTACCTCTAGTCCATCCAGGTGGTAACACTACTCCTTAATGACCTGGTAATGACAACACGTCCTGGATTCAGTCCTCTACCTCTAGTCCATCCAGGTGGTAACACTACTCCTTAATGACCTGGTAATGCCAACACGTCCTGGATTCAGTCCTCTACCTCTAGTCCATCCAGGTGGTAACACTACTCCTTAATGACCTGGTAATGCCAACACGTCCTGGATTCAGTCCTCTACCTCTAGTCCATCCAGGTGGTAACACTACTCCTTAATGACCTGGTAATGACAACACGTCCTGGATTCAGTCCTCTACCTCTAGTCCATCCAGGTGGTAACACTACTCCTTAATGACCTGGTAATGACAACACGTCCTGGATTCAGTCCTCTACCTCTAGTCCATCCAGGTGGTAACACTACTCCTTAATGACCTGGTAATGCCAACACGTCCTGGATTCAGTCCTCTACCTCTAGTCCATCCAGGTGGTAACACTACTCCTTAATGACCTGGTAATGCCAACACGTCCTGGATTCAGTCCTCTACCTCTAGTCCATCCAGGTGGTAACACTACTCCTTAATGACCTGGTAATGACAACACGTCCTGGATTCAGTCCTCTACCTCTAGTCCATCCAGGTGGTAACACTACTCCTTAATGAATGACCTGGTAATGACAACACGTCCTGGATTCAGTCCTCTACCTCTAGTCCATCCAGGTGGTAACACTACTCCTTAATGACCTGGTAATGACAACACGTCCTGGATTCAGTCCTCTACCTCTAGTCCATCCAGGTGGCAACACTACTCCTTAATGACCTGGTAATGACAACACGTCCTGGATTCAGTCCTCTACCTCTAGTCCATCCAGGTGGTAACACTACTCCTTAATGACCTGGTAATGACAACACGTCCTGGATTCAGTCCTCTACCTCTAGTCCATCCAGGTGGCAACACTACTCCTTAATGACCTGGTAATGACAACACGTCCTGGATTCAGTCCTCTACCTCTAGTCCATCCAGGTGGTAACACTACTCCTTAATGAATGACCTGGTAATGCCAACACGTCCTGGATTCAGTCCTCTACCTCTAGTCCATCCAGGTGGTAACACTACTCCTTAATGACCTGGTAATGACAACACGTCCTGGATTCAGTCCTCTACCTCTAGTCCATCCAGGTGGTAACACTACTCCTTAATGAATGACCTGGTAATGCCAACACGTCCTGGATTCAGTCCTCTACCTCTAGTCCATCCAGGTGGTAACACTACTCCTTAATGACCTGGTAATGCCAACACGTCCTGGATTCAGTCCTCTACCTCTAGTCCATCCAGGTGGTAACACTACTCCTTAATGACCTGGTAATGACAACACGTCCTGGATTCAGTCCTCTACCTCTAGTCCATCCAGGTGGTAACACTACTCCTTAATGACCTGGTAATGACAACACGTCCTGTATTCAGTCCTCTACCTCTAGTCCATCCAGGTGGTAACACTACTCCTTAATGACCTGGTAATGCCAACACGTCCTGGATTCAGTCCTCTACCTCTAGTCCATCCAGGTGGTAACACTACTCCTTAATGACCTGGTAATGACAACACGTCCTGTATTCAGTCCTCTACCTCTAGTCCATCCAGGTGGTAACACTACTCCTTAATGACCTGGTAATGACAACACGTCCTGGATTCAGTCCTCTACCTCTAGTCCATCCAGGTGGTAACACTACTCCTTAATGACCTGGTAATGACAACACGTCCTGGATTCAGTCCTCTACCTCTAGTCCATCCAGGTGGCAACACTACTCCTTAATGAATGACCTGGTAATGACAACACGTCCTGGATTCAGTCCTCTACCTCTAGTCCATCCAGGTGGTAACACTACTCCTTAATGAATGACCTGGTAATGACAACACGTCCTGGATTCAGTCCTCTACCTCTAGTCCATCCAGGTGGTAACACTACTCCTTAATGACCTGGTAATGACAACACGTCCTGGATTCAGTCCTCTACCTCTAGTCCATCCAGGTGGCAACACTACTCCTTAATGACCTGGTAATGACAACACGTCCTGGATTCAGTCCTCTACCTCTAGTCCATCCAGGTGGTAACACTACTCCTTAATGACCTGGTAATGACAACACGTCCTGGATTCAGTCCTCTACCTCTAGTCCATCCAGGTGGTAACACTACTCCTTAATGAATGACCTGGTAATGACAACACGTCCTGGATTCAGTCCTCTACCTCTAGTCCATCCAGGTGGTAACACTACTCCTTAATGACCTGGTAATGCCAACACGTCCTGGATTCAGTCCTCTACCTCTAGTCCATCCAGGTGGTAACACTACTCCTTAATGAATGACCTGGTAATGACAACACGTCCTGGATTCAGTCCTCTACCTCTAGTCCATCCAGGTGGCAACACTACTCCTTAATGACCTGGTAATGACAACACGTCCTGGATTCAGTCCTCTACCTCTAGTCCATCCAGGTGGTAACACTACTCCTTAATGACCTGGTAATGACAACACGTCCTGGATTCAGTCCTCTACCTCTAGTCCATCCAGGTGGTAACACTACTCCTTAATGACCTGGTAATGACAACACGTCCTGGATTCAGTCCTCTACCTCTAGTCCATCCAGGTGGTAACACTACTCCTTAATGACCTGGTAATGACAACACGTCCTGGATTCAGTCCTCTACCTCTAGTCCATCCAGGTGGTAACACTACTCCTTAATGACCTGGTAATGCCAACACGTCCTGGATTCAGTCCTCTACCTCTAGTCCATCCAGGTGGCAACACTACTCCTTAATGACCTGGTAATGCCAACACGTCCTGGATTCAGTCCTCTACCTCTAGTCCATCCAGATGGTAACACTACTCCTTAATGACCTGGTAATGACAACACGTCCTGGATTCAGTCCTCTACCTCTAGTCCATCCAGGTGGTAACACTACTCCTTAATGACCTGGTAATGCCAACACGTCCTGGATTCAGTCCTCTACCTCTAGTCCATCCAGGTGGTAACACTACTCCTTAATGACCTGGTAATGACAACACGTCCTGGATTCAGTCCTCTACCTCTAGTCCATCCAGGTGGTAACACTACTCCTTAATGACCTGGTAATGACAACACGTCCTGGATTCAGTCCTCTACCTCTAGTCCATCCAGGTGGTAACACTACTCCTTAATGACCTGGTAATGACAACACGTCCTGGATTCAGTCCTCTACCTCTAGTCCATCCAGGTGGTAACACTACTCCTTAATGACCTGGTAATGCCAACACGTCCTGGATTCAGTCCTCTACCTCTAGTCCATCCAGGTGGTAACACTACTCCTTAATGAATGACCTGGTAATGCCAACACGTCCTGGATTCAGTCCTCTACCTCTAGTCCATCCAGGTGGTAACACTACTCCTTAATGAATGACCTGGTAATGCCAACACGTCCTGGATTCAGTCCTCTACCTCTAGTCCATCCAGGTGGTAACACTACTCCTTAATGAATGACCTGGTAATGACAACACGTCCTGGATTCAGTCCTCTACCTCTAGTCCATCCAGGTGGCAACACTACTCCTTAATGACCTGGTAATGACAACACGTCCTGGATTCAGTCCTCTACCTCTAGTCCATCCAGGTGGCAACACTACTCCTTAATGACCTGGTAATTACAACACGTCCTGGATTCAGTCCTCTACCTCTAGTCCATCCAGGTGGCAACACTACTCCTTAATGACCTGGTAATGCCAACACGTCCTGGATTCAGTCCTCTACCTCTAGTCCATCCAGGTGGTAACACTACTCCTTAATGACCTGGTAATGACAACACGTCCTGGATTCAGTCCTCTACCTCTAGTCCATCCAGGTGGTAACACTACTCCTTAATGACCTGGTAATGCCAACACGTCCTGGATTCAGTCCTCTACCTCTAGTCCATCCAGGTGGTAACACTACTCCTTAATGACCTGGTAATGACAACACGTCCTGGATTCAGTCCTCTACCTCTAGTCCATCCAGGTGGTAACACTACTCCTTAATGAATGACCTGGTAATGCCAACACGTCCTGGATTCAGTCCTCTACCTCTAGTCCATCCAGGTGGCAACACTACTCCTTAATGACCTGGTAATGACAACACGTCCTGGATTCAGTCCTCTACCTCTAGTCCATCCAGGTGGTAACACTACTCCTTAATGAATGACCTGGTAATGCCAACACGTCCTGGATTCAGTCCTCTACCTCTAGTCCATCCAGGTGGTAACACTACTCCTTAATGACCTGGTAATGACAACACGTCCTGGATTCAGTCCTCTACCTCTAGTCCATCCAGGTGGTAACACTACTCCTTAATGACCTGGTAATGCCAACACGTCCTGGATTCAGTCCTCTACCTCTAGTCCATCCAGGTGGTAACACTACTCCTTAATGAATGACCTGGTAATGCCAACACGTCCTGGATTCAGTCCTCTACCTCTAGTCCATCCAGGTGGTAACACTACTCCTTAATGACCTGGTAATGCCAACACGTCCTGGATTCAGTCCTCTACCTCTAGTCCATCCAGGTGGTAACACTACTCCTTAATGACCTGGTAATGCCAACACGTCCTGGATTCAGTCCTCTACCTCTAGTCCATCCAGGTGGTAACACTACTCCTTAATGACCTGGTAATGACAACACGTCCTGGATTCAGTCCTCTACCTCTAGTCCATCCAGGTGGTAACACTACTCCTTAATGACCTGGTAATGACAACACGTCCTGGATTCAGTCCTCTACCTCTAGTCCATCCAGGTGGTAACACTACTCCTTAATGACCTGGTAATGACAACACGTCCTGGATTCAGTCCTCTACCTCTAGTCCATCCAGGTGGCAACACTACTCCTTAATGAATGACCTGGTAATGACAACACGTCCTGGATTCAGTCCTCTACCTCTAGTCCATCCAGGTGGCAACACTACTCCTTAATGAATGACCTGGTAATGACAACACGTCCTGGATTCAGTCCTCTACCTCTAGTCCATCCAGGTGGCAACACTACTCCTTAATGAATGACCTGGTAATGACAACACGTCCTGGATTCAGTCCTCTACCTCTAGTCCATCCAGGTGGTAACACTACTCCTTAATGACCTGGTAATGACAACACGTCCTGGATTCAGTCCTCTACCTCTAGTCCATCCAGGTGGTAACACTACTCCTTAATGACCTGGTAATGACAACACGTCCTGGATTCAGTCCTCTACCTCTAGTCCATCCAGGTGGTAACACTACTCCTTAATGACCTGGTAATGCCAACACGTCCTGGATTCAGTCCTCTACCTCTAGTCCATCCAGGTGGTAACACTACTCCTTAATGACCTGGTAATGACAACACGTCCTGGATTCAGTCCTCTACCTCTAGTCCATCCAGGTGGTAACACTACTCCTTAATGAATGACCTGGTAATGCCAACACGTCCTGGATTCAGTCCTCTACCTCTAGTCCATCCAGGTGGTAACACTACTCCTTAATGACCTGGTAATGCCAACACGTCCTGGATTCAGTCCTCTACCTCTAGTCCATCCAGGTGGTAACACTACTCCTTAATGACCTGGTAATGACAACACGTCCTGGATTCAGTCCTCTACCTCTAGTCCATCCAGGTGGTAACACTACTCCTTAATGACCTGGTAATGACAACACGTCCTGGATTCAGTCCTCTACCTCTAGTCCATCCAGGTGGCAACACTACTCCTTAATGACTGACCTGGTAATGACAACACGTCCTGGATTCAGTCCTCTACCTCTAGTCCATCCAGGTGGTAACACTACTCCTTAATGAATGACCTGGTAATGACAACACGTCCTGGATTCAGTCCTCTACCTCTAGTCCATCCAGGTGGTAACACTACTCCTTAATGACTGACCTGGTAATGACAACACGTCCTGGATTCAGTCCTCTACCTCTAGTCCATCCAGGTGGTAACACTACTCCTTAATGACCTGGTAATGACAACACGTCCTGGATTCAGTCCTCTACCTCTAGTCCATCCAGGTGGTAACACTACTCCTTAATGACCTGGTAATGACAACAAGTCCCGATGGCACACTATTCCCTAAGTAGTGCACTACTTTTGACCCATTTGCAGTCCATATAGTGCACTACTACTACCGTCCTAGGGTGCCATTTAGGACTGTCTTCGGTAAAACAACACGATCACCAGATTCAAAAACTAGGCCATCAGCCAATCAAAAAACAGCTGTTCATGGCATGTGATGTGTCATCCTCCATTGGTTCAGACCATTCTGGATGAATAAGATCTAGTGAGCCAATCACCAGGACAGAAACAGTTACCAGACCAATGGACAGCCAATCACCAGGACAGAAACAGACCAATGGGTAACCAATCACCAGGATAGAAACAGACCAAAGGGTAACCAATCACCAGGACAGAAACAGACCAATGGGTAACCAATCACCAGGACAGAAACAGACCAATGGGTAACCAATCACCAGGACAGAAAAAGACCAATGGGTAACCAATCACCAGGATAGAAACAGACCAATGGGTAACCAATCACCAGGACAGAAACAGACCAATGGGTAACCAATCACCAGGACAGAAACAGAAACAGACCAATGGGTAACCAATCACCAGGACAGAAACAGACCAATGGGTAACCAATCACCAGGACAGAAACAGAAACAGACCAATGGGCAACCAATCACCAGGACAGAAACAGACCAATGGGTAACCAATCACCAGGACAGAAACAGAAACAGACCAATGGGTAACCAATCACCAGGACAGAAACAGACCAATGGGTAACCAATCACCAGGACAGAAACAGACCAATGGGTAACCAATCACCAGGACAGAAACAGACCAATGGGTAACCAATCACCAGGACAGAAACAGACCAATGGGTAACCAATCACCAGGACAGAAACAGAAACAGACCAATGGGTAACCAATCACCAGGACAGAAACAGACCAATGGGTAACCAATCACCAGGACAGAAACAGACCAATGGGCAACCAATCACCAGGACAGAAACAGACCAATGGGTAACCAATCACCAGGACAGAAACAGAAACAGACCAATGGGTAACCAATCACCAGGACAGAAACAGACCAATGGGTAACCAATCACCAGGACAGAAACAGACCAATGGGTAACCAATCACCAGGACAGAAACAGACCAATGGGTAACCAATCACCAGGACAGAAACAGTTGACTGCGGTTCCAGTCAACTGTATTACCATAGAAACAAATGACAACATGTATTCGATTCCAGATCGTTTGGATATGATATCGGGCCACTTCGGCATGAAAGTGTGTAACATACGATAGAAAACAGTGCTTGACTTGGACTGAAATAGGTGCCGGTACTCATTTTGGGTTCCAGTACTGTTTATATTTAGGTGCAGGAGCGCCACAATACTTTAGAGATAATATTATATAAGACGAACAGGAGTTGAAGCAGTAGACCATTTTGGGTTCCAGTACTGTTTATATTTAGGTGCAGGAGCGCCACAATACTTTAGAGATAATATTATATAAGACGAACAGGAGTTGAAGCAGTAGACCATTCTGCTACTCTTTAATTATTTGTTATTCTTAGCGATAACTGTTTTGTTGTTGTTGTTTGGTATTTTCTTAAAACTGCATTGTTGGTTAAAAGGGCTTGTAATTACGCATTTCACTGTGAGGTCTAGGTCTACACCTGTTGTATTCGGCGCATGTGACAAAAACAATTTGATTTGAGGTGCCGGTGCTCAGCGTCTGAGCTTCTGCCCAAGTCAAGCACTGGCGATAGAAAATATACTTACTTGAATGAACCTATGGCCGGTTTATGGTTTTGGGATATCGGGCTGTGGACTTGATTGGGTTGGAATGGTTCCGTTCCACACGTTCTAGATTTGCTAGCGTAACTTTCCGATGGACCAATCCTTGGACAGCCCAGGGACCAGCCAATGGTTATGTCAGCACTCATGGGCGTGATTCTTTTTTTTGAATAATTAATACGAGGCATCATGGGTATATTTGAAAGTGGGTTTTATTTAGTCACCATCTCTAGTATCTCAACTTGCATACAACGTTTACACGGCGTAGTCCTTAAATTAGTACAACATGGTAAAACAAAACAATACAAAAGGTTTAAATGGTCATTTATATATTTGAACGAAGTTCAGTTACTATGACAACCATATAAAACTGTTTCACGTACAACTGTCTGTCCATCAAACCAGAGAAAGAAATAATAAACTTGACACTAATATCTTTGCTTATTTAAACTTGACTCGAATAGCTTTGCTTATTTAACCTTGACTCTAATATCTTTGCTTATTTAAACTTGACCCTTAATATCTTTGCTTATTTAAACTTGACCCTTAATATCTTTGCTTATTTAAACTTGACCCTTAATATCTTTGCTTATTTAAACTTGACCCTTAATATCTTTGCTTATTTAAACTTGACTCTAATATCTTTGCTTATTTAAACTCTAATATATTTGCTTATTTAAACTATCTTTTCTTATGAAAGTCGACTGTGCAGTCTGCATACGGAAGTAGAGTGAAGGGACACAAGCGTCCGCTGGTCAAGTGCTTCTGTAAATGCACGTGCACCACCGTCAACTAAAGACAACAAAACAGACAGGAAGATGCGATAAAGTTATTCTGACTCTCTACACTAGTAAAACAAACTCACAGTGGAAGTGAGCCGATACAAGGTAAGAAACTACTTGTTTTGTTTCGCTAAAGACCACAGCGCTGCTCGTCTTGTCATATAAACTCACAAATCACAGTCGTTTTGATGATAATGATGATGATAGTCAAGTTTAAATAAGCAAGTCCGGAGTACCCATAAAGGGGAAATGCTTCGCCCGGTAGGGATGCTTCGAAAGCGGCGTGAAATCAGAGGAAAGCTGGGTGTTCCAACCGGCCTCGGGTCTCCCGTGATGTTCCTGTGGCGCTTTTACTTTCGGGAATTCACAAACTCACTCAAACGTTTCTCTTTAGTAGGCTACTAATTCCAGCGTCTCTGGCAGACTGATTAGTCAGATTGATTTATAGTACATTTTAATGAGTCGCTTGTCTGCCTGGCCCAAATCCTACTGAACGCCTCGCTGTGCCATGTATACTCATGATGATGTGAATATCTTCTGCTATGCGAACTGGCATAATGTTTATTTGTTGTTAATATGTTTTGCTATGTGATGTTGAGCATTAACTCATGCCGCGTTTAAAACAACTGTGAGGTCAGAACCCGGGAAATATTCGACTTCCCGAATTCAGTGCGTTCAAGACAACTGGGAACTCTGAAAAAACGAGCACCAACTGATTAAAATCGTTTTTGAATGGTCATTCTAACTCGGGAATTCCAAGTCGGTAACTCGGGCCTCTTTTTTTCGAGCTTCGACTTTCCCGACCTTAAGATCACTGACGTCATTGGCCTTGTATTTTGCGAGTTCCTAATTGTCTTGAAAGCACCATCAATCCCAGTTGTAAAGATAGGCTAGTCACTAGATAGATGGTCAGGACACTACTGGTACAGCAGGTAGACTAGTCACTAGATAGATGGTCGGGACACTACTGGTACAGCAGGTAGACTAGTCACTAGATAGATGGGCAGGACACTACCGGTACAGCAGGTAGACTAGTCACTAGATAGATGGTCAGGACACTACTGGTACAGCAGGTAGACTAGTCACTAGATAGATGGTCGGGACACTACTGGTACAGCAGGTAGACTAGTCACTAGATAGATGGGCAGGACACTACTGGTACAGCAGGTAGGCTAGTCACTAGATAGATGGTCGGGGCACTACTGGTACAGCAGGTAGACTAGTCACTAGATAGATGGTCGGGACACTACTGGTACAGCAGGTAGACTAGTCACTAGATAGATGGTCGGGACACTACTGGTACAGCAGGTAGACTAGTCACTAGATAGATGGTCAGGACACTACTGGTACAGCAGGTAGACTAGTCACTAGATAGATGGTCAGGACACTACTGGTACAGCAGGTAGACTAGTCACTAGATAGATGGTCAGGACACTACTGGTACAGCAGGTAGACTAGTCACTAGATAAGATGGTCGGGACACTACTGGTACAGCAGGTAGACTAGTCACTAGATAAGATGGTCGGGACACTACTGGTACAGCAGGTAGACTAGTCACTAGATAAGATGGTCGGGGCACTACTGGTACAGCAGGTAGACTAGTCACTAGATAAGATGGTCGGGACACTACTGGTACAGCAGGTAGACTAGTCACTAGATAGATAGATGGTCAGGACACTACTCTACTGGTACAGCAGGTAGACTAGTCACTAGATAAGATGGTCAGGACACTACTGGTACAGCAGGTAGACTAGTCACTAGATAAGATGGTCAGGACACTACTGGTACAGCAGGTAGACTAGTCACTAGATAAGATGGTCGGGACACTACTGGTACAGCAGGTAGACTAGTCACTAGATAAGATGGTCGGGACACTACTGGTACAGCAGGTAGACTAGTCACTAGATAAGATGGTCAGGACACTACTGGTACAGCAGGTAGACTAGTCACTAGATAGATGGTCGGGACACTACTGGTACAGCAGGTAGACTAGTCACTAGATAGATGGTCAGGACACTACTGGTACAGCAGGTAGACTAGTCACTAGATAGATGGTCAGGACACTACTCTACTGGTACAGCAGGTAGACTAGTCACTAGATAGATGGTCAGGACACTACTGGTACAGCCGGTAGACTAGTCACTAGATAGATGGTCAGGACACTACTGGTACAGCAGGTAGACTAGTCACTAGATAGATGGTCAGGACACTACTCTACTGGTACAGCAGGTAGACTAGTCACTAGATAGATGGTCGGGACACTGCTGGTACAGCAGGTAGACTAGTCACTAGATAGATGGTTGGGACATTACTGGTACAGCAGGTAGACTAGTCACTAGATAGATGGTTGGGACATTACTGGTACAGCAGGTAGACTAGTCACTAGATAAGATGGTCGGGACACTACTGGTACAGCAGGTAGACTAGTCACTAGATAGATGGTCAGGACACTACTCTACTGGTACAGCAGGTAGACTAGTCACTAGATAGATGGTCAGGACACTACTGGTACAGCAGGTAGACTAGTCACTAGATAGATGGTCAGGACACTACTCTACTGGTACAGCAGGTAGACTAGTCACTAGATAGATGGTCGGGACACTGCTGGTACAGCAGGTAGACTAGTCACTAGATAGATGGTCAGGACACTACTGGTACAGCAGGTAGACTAGTCACTAGATAAGATGGTCGGGACACTACTGGTACAGCAGGTAGACTAGTCACTAGATAGATGGTCAGGACACTACTGGTACAGCAGGTAGACTAGTCACTAGATAGATGGTTGGGACATTACTGGTACAGCAGGTAGACTAGTCACTAGATAGATGGTTGGGACATTACTGGTACAGCAGGTAGACTAGTCACTAGATAAGATGGTCGGGACACTACTGGTACAGCAGGTAGACTAGTCACTAGATAGATGGTCAGGACACTACTCTACTGGTACAGCAGGTAGACTAGTCACTAGATAGATGGTCAGGACACTACACTACTGGTACAGCCGGTAGACTAGTCACTAGATAGATGGTCAGGACACTACACTACTGGTACAGCAGGTAGACTAGTCACTAGATAGATGGTCAGGACACTACTCTACTGGTACAGCAGGTAGACTAGTCACTAGATAGATGGTCAGGACACTACACTACTGGTACAGCAGGTAGACTAGTCACTAGATAGATGGTCAGGACACTACTGGTACAGCAGGTAGACTAGTCACTAGATAGATGGTCAGGACACTACTGGTACAGCAGGTAGACTAGTCACTAGATAGATGGTTGGGACATTACTGGTACAGCAGGTAGACTAGTCACTAGATAGATGGTTGGGACATTACTGGTACAGCAGGTAGACTAGTCACTAGATAAGATGGTCGGGACACTACTGGTACAGCAGGTAGACTAGTCACTAGACGATTTGTGACTTTGCTTCTGTATAAGTGGTCTTTACAGTTTTGGGTAAACACACACAACAACACACACAACACACACACACACACACACAGTATGATACTGTATAATGCTCTACTGTATGAATTCCCTCAGAGAAAGAGTGACAGAGGTTTGAGGTTGAAGACAGCTTCCAACACACCCCCCCCACACACACACACACACACACAATCCCCGGGGCATTGGAAAGAGAAACAGCCGTGTTGGTGTTGAGAAGCAATGATTTGATTGGCTAGATAGATCAGATTCTGATATTCAACTCGCAGGAGAGAGAGACGGTGTGTGTGTGCAGCGCTGTGTTTTGTGTTAATGATAATGTGTTATATATATATATAGCCGTCTCTACAGCAGCTCGGATCCTAAAACATCAACAGAATCAACTACACTGTTATTCTGGGTTAGTTTGTACTCATCTCTGTCTCTCTGTCTCTCTGTCTCTCTCTGCCTCTCTCTCTCTGTCTCTCTCTCTCTCTTTCTCTCCTCTGCCTCTTTCTCTCCCCTCCCCCTACCTCTCTACCCTCCAGTCTGTCTGTCTGTCTGTCTGTCTGCTAGATGTATGGTATATTACAGTAATAGTAGTGATTCCAGTCACGTCCTGCAGCTCAGCTTGTTCAATAGGACTGAAATAGACCCTCTGGATATGAAGCCATCAGGAAGATGGGAAGTTACACACACACGCAGATGTACACACACAGATGTACACACACAGATGCACACACACAGATGTACACACACACACACACATCAGTCCATTGAAAACACTTGATGTGTGTTCTATTGTGTAGATATGAGGTAGGAAGCCTGACTATATAGCTGCTAGAGAGCAAGGTCCCCTCTCTCTCCTCCTCACCCTCCTCCCTCTCTCTCCTCCCTCTCTCTCATCCTCTCCTCTCTCTCCTCCCTCTCTCTCATCCTCTCCCTCTCCTCACCCTCCTCCCTCTCCTCTCCTCACCCTCCTCCCTCTCCCTCTCCCCTCCTCCCTCTCCCTCTCCTCTCCTCACCCTCCTCCCTCTCCCTCTCCTCACCCTCCTCCCTCTCCCTCTCCTCACCCTCCTCCCTCTCCTCTCCTCACCCTCCTCCCTCTCCCTCTCCCCTCCTCCCTCTCCCTCTCCTCTCCTCACCCTCCTCCCCTCTCACCCTCCTCCCCCTCTCTCTCTCCTCTCCTCACCCTCCTCCCTCTCTTCACAGGGCTGAGTAAATTATTAAAGACTGCTCTTTATTTGGCTGTAAACGTGTCTCTCTCTCCAACCATTTAGTGTGTGTGTGTGTGTGAGAGAGTCTGAGGAGTGCAGTTTGAAAAGGGTCTCTGCGAGAGAGAGAGGTCGAGTGTTATTGGCTGGTTCGATGAGATTGAACGATAAGAATGCTTAGCTTCCAACATACACACACTGCGTGCACGGATACACACATACACACACACACACACACACACACAATCCCCGGGGCATTGGAAAGAGAGAAACAGCCGTGTTGAGAAGTAATGATTTGATTGGCTAGATAGATCAGGTCCCAGGATACCTCAGATACACAACTCACAGGAGAGAGAGAGACTGTGTGTGTGTGTGTGTAACTTTGGTGTAGATTTTACAGTGAAATGCTTATGAGCCTTTCCCAACAAGGCCAGAGTTTAAAGATGGTAACGAGGAAAAATATAACGGAGCTATATACAGGAAGTACCAGATCAATGTGGAGCTATATACAGGAAGTAGCAGATCAATGTGGAGCTATATACAGGAAGCACCAGATCAATGTGGAGCTATATACAGGAAGCACCAGATCAATGTGGAGCTATATACAGGGAGTACCAGATCAATGTGGAGCTACATACAGGAAGTACCAGATCAATGTGGAGCTACATACAGGAAGTACCAGATCAATGTGGAGCTATATACAGGGAGTACCAGATCAATGTGGAGCTATATACAGGAAGTACCAGATCAATGTGCAGAGGTACGAGGTATTTGAGGTAGATATGCACATGAAGGCAGGGTAAAGTGACTAGACATCAGGATAGATAATAATAAGGTATTAGAGGTAGATATGCACATGAAGGCAGGGTAAAGTGACTAGACATCAGGATAGATAATAATAAGGTATTTGAGGTAGATATGCACATGAAGGCAGGGTAAAGTGACTAGACATCAGGATAGATAATAATAAGGTATTTGAGGTAGATATGTACATGAAGGCAGGGTAAAGTGACTAGACATCAGGATAGATAATAATAAGGTATTAGAGGTAGATATGTACGTGAAGGCAGGGTAAAGTGACTAGACATCAGGATAGATAATAATAAGGTATTAGAGGTAGATATGTACGTGAAGGCAGGGTAAAGTGACTAGACATCAGGATAGATAATAATAAGGTATTTGAGGTAGATATGTAGATGAAGGCAGGGTAAAGTGACTAGGCATCAGGATAGATAATAATAAGGTATTTGAGGTAGATATGTACATGAAGGCAGGGTAAAGTGAATTCCAATTTCCCAGAATTCTCGTCTGGAAATGCGTCTACTGTAATTCCAGCTCTGCTCTCCAGTGATTATGATCACACTCACACACACACACACACACACACACATTTCCACTTTCCACTCCTGGAGTGTCATGGCAGGGATGTGAGGAGGAAATAGAAGTATGGAAGGGTAGGGCCCTGGATGGATGGATGGATAGATGGATGGGTGTGTGTTAGGTTATCATTGGGCCCTGGATGGATGGTGTGTGTTAGGTTATCATCAGTCTGTAGATGGATGGTGTGTGTTAGGTTATCATCAGTCTGGATGGATGGTGTGTGTGTGTGTGTTAGGTTATCATCAGTCTGTGGATGGTGTGTGTGTGTGTTAGATTATTGTCAGTCTGGATGGATGGTGTGTGTTAGGTTATCATCAGTCTGTGGATGGATGGTGTGTGTGTTAGGTTATCATCAGTCTGTGGATGGATGGTGTGTGTGTTAGATTATCGTCAGTCTGTGGATGGGTGTGTGTGTGTGTGTGTGTGTTAGGTTATCATCAGTCTGTGGATGGTGTGTGTGTGTTAGGTTATCGTCAGTCTGTAGATGGATGGTGTGTGTGTGTTAGGTTATCGTCAGTCTGTAGATGGACGGTGTGAGTCCCTGGCTTGGCCCAGGGAGAAACAACGTTAGCTGTCTGTAGAGGGCCTCTTCCAAGCGACCAATCTGTCTGAAGGATGTGGTCGCTGAGTGACCAATCACTCTTGAGTTTCATTTCTCCTCCGAGTCTCGTTCCAACTCTTCTAAGAAACTCTCCTTCTCTGTGGTTGTAGTGTGTGTGTGTGGTTGTAGTGTGTGGTTGTAGTGTGTGGTTGTAGACTGTGTGTGTGTGGTTGTAGAGTGTGTGTGTGGTTGTAGAGTGGCCTGATTTGGTTTGTCACTTTTCACCAGCAAAAACAGCTGATTAATCACATTGCATCCTAACTGAAGATCAGGAGATTATTGGAGTCAGGTGTGTTAGGTGTCATAGTTTTGCCCCAGCTATCAGGCCCCTGAGGACTGGAGTTGCCTAGGCCTGTTGTAGAGTGTGAGTGTGGTTGTAAAAGTGTGTGTGTGTGTGGGGTTGTAGAGTGTGTGTGTGTGGGGTTGTAGTGTGTGTGTGTGTGGGGGGTTGTGGTGTGTGTGTGTGTGGGGGTGTGTGTGTGTGTGGGGTTGTAGTGTGTGTGTTGTGTGTGTGTGTGTGTGTGTGTGTGGGGTTGTAGTGTGTGTGTGTTTGTGGTTGTAGAGTGTGTGTGGTTGTTGTAGTGTGTGTGGTTGTAGAGTGTGAGTGTGTGTGTGGTTGTAGAGTGTGTGTGTTCTCTCCAGATTATTGTTTGTCTCTGAGCTGCTCTGCATTGATCCTATGTATATATTTCTATTAGAGACGGCATTAGACAGTGTATCTATATCCTACTGTAGTAGAGGTCTGTTGTATGTAGGGTGTGTCCATTGGGTTATTCAGGATGGTGACTGGATGGTTGTTGCCCGGAGAGCTGGGAAGAAATGGGATGGTTCCTCGGGGAAGAAATGGGATGGTTCCTCGGGGAAGAAATGGGATGGTTCCTCGGGGAAGAAATGGGATGGGTCCTCGGAAGAAATGGGATGGTTCCTCGGGGAAGAAATGGGATGGGTCCTCGGAAGAAATGGGATGGTTCCTCGGGGAAGAAATGGGATGGTTCCTCGGGGAAGAAATGGGATGGTTCCTCGGGGAAGAAATGGGATGGTTCCTCGGGGACGAAATGGGATGGTTCCTCGGGGAAGAAATGGGATGGTTCCTCGGGGAAGAAATGGGATGGTTCCTCGGAAGAAATGGGATGGTTCCTCGGGGAAGAAATGGGATGGGTCCTCGGGGAAAAAATGGGATGGGTCCTCGGGGAAGAAATGGGATGGGTCCTCGGAGAAGAAATGGGATGGGTCCTCGGAGAAGAGAGGGAAGAGAAGGGATGTGATCAATCAAATCTATTTATAAAGCCCTTCTTACATCAGATGATATCTCAAAGTGCTGTACAGAAACCCAGCCTAAATCCCCAAACAGCAAGCAATGCAGGTATAGAAGCACAGTGGCTAGGAAAAACTCCCTAGAAAGGCCAAAACCAATGAAGTAACCTAGAGAGGAACCAGGCTATGAGGGGTGGGCCAGTCCTCTTCTGGCTGTGCCTGGTGGAGATTAGAAACCTAGAGAGGAACCAGGCTATGAGGGGTGGCCAGTCCTCTTCTGGCTGTGCCGGGTGGAGCTTTTAACAGAACATGGCCAAGATGATTGGTCCTCGGGGATCCACTCAGCCATTAACAGTCTCTGGGAATGCTGCAATGCAGATGGAGAGAGGAGAGGTGACAGGGAAGAGAGGAGATGAGGAACAGACCGAGTTCTTCTCAGTTGGTTCTAAGGAGACACTTTAGGGTTCCTTTGGTCCCTCTGTAGGGTCCCTCTGTAGGGTCCAGTTCATTAGATGAGAGAGACAGTGTCCATCTCCTCATTGCTCTCTAATTCATTAGATGAGAGACAGTGTCCATCTACTCATTGCTCTCTAATTCATTAGATGAGAGAGACAGTGTCCATCTCCTCATTGCTCTCTAATTCATTAGATGAGAGAGACAGTGTCCATCTCCTCATTGCTCTCTAATTCATTAGATGAGAGAGACAGTGTCCATCTCCTCATTGCTCTCTAATTCATTAGATGAGAGACAGTGTCCATCTCCTCGTTGCTCTCTAATTCATTAGATGAGACAGTGTCCATCTCCTCATTGCTCTCTAATTCATTAGATGAGAGACAGTGTCCATCGCCTCATTGCTCTCTAATTCATTAGATGAGAGAGACAGTGTCCATCTCCTCATTGCTCTCTAATTCATTAGATGAGAGAATAATGCCTAACACACACACACACACACACACACACACACACACACACACCTTAGTGTCCTATACCACCAGGATATTATATTTCCCATGTGTGTAAATGTTGCCTGGTTTGTGCATAAAGCGTTTGACAGAATAAATTCCCTTTCGTATGGATGAAGGACTGTGTGTGGAGGTGGTCATTTTATACACAAAGAGATAGTGGTCCAATTACGAGCTCCGTTGTGCCGTTGCAACGTGGAGAGAGAGAGAGAGAGAGAGAGAGAGAGAGGGTGTGTGCGTGTTGTCGGTGAGCACCAGCATAGGAGGGAGAGGAGAATAGACAACTCCTACACCGTGTTCTTTTGGAAACAGAACGGAGTGCTGTCTCTCTCTCTCTCTCTCTCTTCTTCCTCCGTTCTCTCTCTCCCTCTTCTCCTTCTCCTCCTCAAGCCTCTCTTCCTCAGTTGTAACCGTGGGGTTTCATAGAGAGCTGTAGTACAGTAAGCGACGGTAACTAGATACGAGCTCCGGGACATTTCTCCCGGTCTCCAGAGCCTGAATGTCAACCAGCGGCTCCAGCTCCTCTTCTCTGCGGAAAGACTTCGATGTGAAGCAGATCCTCCGGAGTCGATGGAGGTGGTTCGGTCACCCGGCGGTTCCCCCGCCCCACAACCCCCCGCTAGGAGACTTCTTTACCGGGAGAGGAGCAGGGGCCAGCCCCGGAGAGTACCAGAGCCCCTCTGTTAGTGTCTGTTCTACCAGTAACGGAACCGTTAACGGCACCGGTACAGGAAATAACTGCATAGTAGCAGTTGGAACTAGCGGTAACGGTAGTTGTAGTGGTAATAGTTCATGCAACGCCAATAACAGCAAGTTTACGGATAATTATGTTGGGAGTCCCACTGATAACCTCCCGGTAACAGCGTTTGCAGCCGCGGCAGCTGGACATTCCTCTTGTCCGTGGGTCACCCGGTTGTCTGTTTCTCACTCTCGGCCGGTAACAGACATAGAGCGCCCCGCGGACGGCTCATCGCTCCTCCAACCGGCGGTACCGGAGGCGTCTGTTCCCGTAGCTGAAGAGGAGACGGGACTGACCGGAACAGAGAGTAATAATAACCACGACGACACTGCCTCCAGCTCCTGCAGGTATGAGGAGAATGAGTTTAGCTTGTTGTCTCCTCTCGGTGCTTTAACGTAGGTCTGTGTTTCAGCTAACTTTTGGTTAGCTTTCTGTTAGCCTGTCTACTGTCTGTTAGCCTGTCTACTGTCTGTTAGGTAGACTACTGTCTGTTAGGTAGCCTACTTTTTGTACAAAGTTAAATTCTCTATAGATTTTTACTGAATGGTCAACTTTGTATAGCAAGCAGCATTCAACATATGACGCCCGCTGTGGGTCTACCGTATATAGGAGGCTCGCTGTGGGTCTACCGTATATAGGAGGCCCGCTGTGGGTCTACCGTATATAGGAGGCTCGCTGTGGGTCTAACGTATATAGGAGGCTCGCTGTGGGTCTAACGTATATAGGAGGCTCGCTGTGGGTCTAACGTATATAGGAGGCTCGCTGTGGGTCTATATAGGAGGCTCGCTGTGGGTCTATATAGGACGCTCGCTGTGGGTCTATATAGGACGCTCGCTGTGGGTCTAACGTATATAGGAGGCTCGCTGTGGGTCTATATAGGACGCTCGCTGTGGGTCTAACGTATATAGGAGGCTCGCTGTGGGTCTAACGTATATAGGAGGCTCGCTGTGGGTCTATATAGGACGCTCGCTGTGGGTCTATATAGGACGCTCGCTGTGGGTCTATATAGGACGCTCGCTGTGGGTATATATAGGACGCTCGCTGTGGGTCTATATAGGAGGCTCGCTGTGGGTCTATATAGGAGGCTCGCTGTGGGTCTATATAGGACGCTCGCTGTGGGTCTATATAGGACGCTCGCTGTGGGTCGCTGTGGGTCTACCGTATATAGGAGGCTCGCTGTGGGTCTATATAGGACGCTCGCTGTGGGTCTATATAGGACGCTCGCTGTGGGTCTATATAGGACGCTCGCTGTGGGTCTATATAGGACGCTCGCTGTGGGTCTATATAGGACGCTCGCTGTGGGTCTATATAGGAGGCTCGCTGTGGGTCTATATAGGAGGCTCGCTGTGGGTCTATATAGGAGGCTCGCTGTGGGTCTACCGTATATAGGAGGCCCGCTGTGGGTCTACCGTATATAGGAGGCTCGCTGTGGGTCTAACGTATATAGGAGGCTCGCTGTGGGTCTAACGTATATAGGAGGCTCGCTGTGGGTCTAACGTATATAGGAGGCTCGCTGTGGGTCTATATAGGAGGCTCGCTGTGGGTCTATATAGGACGCTCGCTGTGGGTCTATATAGGACGCTCGCTGTGGGTCTAACGTATATAGGAGGCTCGCTGTGGGTCTATATAGGACGCTCGCTGTGGGTCTATATAGGACGCTCGCTGTGGGTCTAACGTATATAGGAGGCTCGCTGTGGGTCTAACGTATATAGGAGGCTCGCTGTGGGTCTATATAGGACGCTCGCTGTGGGTCTATATAGGACGCTCGCTGTGGGTCTATATAGGACGCTCGCTGTGGGTCTATATAGGAGGCTCGCTGTGGGTCTATATAGGAGGCTCGCTGTGGGTCTATATAGGAGGCTCGCTGTGGGTCTATATAGGACGCTCGCTGTGGGTCTATATAGGACGCTCGCTGTGGGTCGCTGTGGGTCTAACGTATATAGGAGGCTCGCTGTGGGTCTATATAGGACGCTCGCTGTGGGTCTATATAGGACGCTCGCTGTGGGTCTATATAGGACGCTCGCTGTGGGTCTATATAGGACGCTCGCTGTGGGTCTATATAGGACGCTCGCTGTGGGTCTATATAGGACGCTCGCTGTGGGTCTATATAGGAGGCTCGCTGTGGGTCTATATAGGAGGCTCGCTGTGGGTCTATATAGGAGGCTCGCTGTGGGTCTATATAGGAGGCTCGCTGTGGGTCTACCGTATATAGGAGGCCCGCTGTGGGTCTACCGTATATAGGAGGCCCGCTGTGGGTCTACCGTATATAGGAGGCCCGCTGTGGGTCTACCGTATATAGGAGGCCCGCTGTGGCTCTACCGTATATAGGAGGCCCGCTGTGGGTCTACCGTAGATAGGAGACCCGCTGTGGGTCTACCGTAGATAGGAGGCCCGCTGTGGGTCTACCGTAGATAGGAGGCCCGCTGTGGGTCTACCGTAGATAGGAGGCCCGCTGTGGGTCTACCGTAGATAGGAGGCCCGCTGTGGGTCTACCGTAGATAGGAGGCCCGCTGTGGGTCTACCGTAGATAGGAGGCCCGCTGTGGGTCTACCGTATATAGGAGGCCCGCTGTGGGTCTACCGTATATAGGAGGCCCGCTGTGGGTCTACCGTATATAGGAGGCCCGCTGTGGGTCTACCGTATATAGGAGGCTCGCTGTGGGTCTACGGTATATAGGAGGCCCGCTGTGGGTCTACCGTAGATAGGAGGCTCGCTGTGGGTCTAACGTATATAGGAGGCTCGCTGTGGGTCTATATAGGAGGCTCGCTGTGGGTCTAACGTATATAGGAGGCTCGCTGTGGGTCTAACGTATATAGGAGGCTCGCTGTGGGTCTATATAGGAGGCTCGCTGTGGGTCTATATAGGAGGCTCGCTGTGGGTCTATATAGGACGCTCGCTGTGGGTCTATATAGGACGCTCGCTGTGGGTGTAACGTATATAGGAGGCTCGCTGTGGGTCTATATAGGACGCTCGCTGTGGGTCTAACGTATATAGGAGGCTCGCTGTGGGTCTAACGTATATAGGAGGCTCGCTGTGGGTCTATATAGGACGCTCGCTGTGGGTCTATATAGGACGCTCGCTGTGGGTCTATATAGGACGCTCGCTGTGGGTCTATATAGGACGCTCGCTGTGGGTCTATATAGGAGGCTCGCTGTGGGTCTATATAGGACGCTCGCTGTGGGTCTATATAGGACGCTCGCTGTGGGTCTATATAGGACGCTCGCTGTGGGTCGCTGTGGGTCTACCGTATATAGGAGGCTCGCTGTGGGTCTATATAGGACGCTCGCTGTGGGTCTATATAGGACGCTCGCTGTGGGTCTATATAGGACGCTCGCTGTGGGTCTATATAGGACGCTCGCTGTGGGTCTATATAGGACGCTCGCTGTGGGTCTATATAGGACGCTCGCTGTGGGTCTATATAGGACGCTCGCTGTGGGTCTATATAGGAGGCTCGCTGTGGGTCTATATAGGAGGCTCGCTGTGGGTCTATATAGGAGGCCCGCTGTGGGTCTACCGTATATAGGAGGCCCGCTGTGGGTCTACCGTATATAGGAGGCTCGCTGTGGGTCTAACGTATATAGGAGGCTCGCTGTGGGTCTAACGTATATAGGAGGCTCGCTGTGGGTCTAACGTATATAGGAGGCTCGCTGTGGGTCTATATAGGAGGCTCGCTGTGGGTCTATATAGGACGCTCGCTGTGGGTCTATATAGGACGCTCGCTGTGGGTCTAACGTATATAGGAGGCTCGCTGTGGGTCTATATAGGACGCTCGCTGTGGGTCTATATAGGACGCTCGCTGTGGGTCTAACGTATATAGGAGGCTCGCTGTGGGTCTAACGTATATAGGAGGCTCGCTGTGGGTCTATATAGGACGCTCGCTGTGGGTCTATATAGGACGCTCGCTGTGGGTCTATATAGGACGCTCGCTGTGGGTATATATAGGACGCTCGCTGTGGGTCTATATAGGAGGCTCGCTGTGGGTCTATATAGGAGGCTCGCTGTGGGTCTATATAGGACGCTCGCTGTGGGTCTATATAGGACGCTCGCTGTGGGTCGCTGTGGGTCTAACGTATATAGGAGGCTCGCTGTGGGTCTATATAGGACGCTCGCTGTGGGTCTATATAGGACGCTCGCTGTGGGTCTATATAGGACGCTCGCTGTGGGTCTATATAGGACGCTCGCTGTGGGTCTATATAGGACGCTCGCTGTGGGTCTATATAGGACGCTCGCTGTGGGTCTATATAGGAGGCTCGCTGTGGGTCTATATAGGAGGCTCGCTGTGGGTCTATATAGGAGGCTCGCTGTGGGTCTATATAGGAGGCTCGCTGTGGGTCTACCGTATATAGGAGGCCCGCTGTGGGTCTACCGTATATAGGAGGCCCGCTGTGGGTCTACCGTATATAGGAGGCCCGCTGTGGCTCTACCGTATATAGGAGGCCCGCTGTGGGTCTACCGTAGATAGGAGGCCCGCTGTGGGTCTACCGTAGATAGGAGGCCCGCTGTGGGTCTACCGTAGATAGGAGGCCCGCTGTGGGTCTACCGTAGATAGGAGGCCCGCTGTGGGTCTACCGTAGATAGGAGGCCCGCTGTGGGTCTACCGTAGATAGGAGGCCCGCTGTGGGTCTACCGTATATAGGAGGCCCGCTGTGGGTCTACCGTATATAGGAGGCCCGCTGTGGGTCTACCGTATATAGGAGGCCCGCTGTGGGTCTACGGTATATAGGAGGCCCGCTGTGGGTCTACCGTAGATAGGAGGCCCGCTGTGGGTCTACCGTAGATAGGAGGCCCGCTGTGGGTCTACCGTAGATAGGAGGCCCGCTGTGGGTCTACCGTAGATAGGAGGCCCGCTGTGGGTCTACCGTAGATAGGAGGCCCGCTGTGGGTCTACCGTATATAGGAGGCCCGCTGTGGGTCTACCGTATATAGGAGGCTCGCTGTGGGTCTACGGTATATAGGAGGCCCGCTGTGGGTCTACCGTATATAGGAGGCGCGCTGTGGGTCTACCGTATATAGGAGGCGCGCTGTGGGTCTACCGTATATAGGAGGCCCGCTGTGGGTCTACCGTATATAGGAGGCCCGCTGTGGGTCTACCGTATATAGGAGGCCCGCTGTGGGTCTACCGTATATAGGAGGCCCGCTGTGGGTCTACCGTATATAGGAGGCCCGCTGTGGGTCTACCGTATATAGGAGGCCCGCTGTGGGTCTACCGTATATAGGAGGCCCGCTGTGGGTCTACCGTATATAGGAGGCCCGCTGTGGGTCTACCGTATATAGGAGGCCCGCTGTGGGTCTACGGTATATAGGAGGCTCGCTGTGGGTCTACCGTATATAGGAGGCTCGCTGTGGGTCTACCGTAGATAGGAGGCTCGCTGTGGGTCTACCGTATATAGGAGGCTCGCTGTGGGTCTACCGTATATAGGAGGCTCGCTGTGGGTCTACCGTATATAGGAGGCTCGCTGTGGGTCTATACAAATGTATAATTCTTGTGCAATTTACAGTGAGCTCCTAAAGTATTGGGACCGTGACAATTTGTGTTGTTGTTTTGTCTCTGTACTCCAGGACTTTGGATTGGAAATGATACAATGACTATGAGGAGACCAGTCCAGACTGTCAGCTTTTAATTCGAGGTGGTGTTTAGCGATTTTGTGTTTTTTTGAGGTTGATTTGGTTTCTGTTCAATTATTTAAAAAATTATAAATTTAAGCGGGCGCAACAATGGATTCTAGTTATTGTAGTTAATTACCGAGTTGTTTTGCACTAAACTACATAGAACATTGGCCTGTTGAAAACTACAAGTCCCATACCACGATGTTACAGTTCATGCTTGATCGGATTTCTCTACAGAAACTGCATAGCTCACAGGAGAAAGAAAGAACGAAATGGAATTAAAATAATTTAACCAACGTTGGTCAATTGGTTGTTTTTAAAAAAAATAAAAAAATAACAGACATTTCGGTTAATCGTTAATTTCAGGGTGTTTTCATCCATATTGGGTGAACCGTTTAGAAATTACAGCACTTTGTGTATATTGTCCCCCCCCCAGATTTTAGGGAAGCAAAAGTATTGGGACAAATTCACTTAAAGTATTTGGTCCCCATATTCATAGCACATTATGACTACATGTGACTACAACTTGTTGGATTCATTTGCTGTTTGTTTTGGTTGTGTTTCTGATTATTTTGAGCCCAATAGAAATGAACGGTAAATAATGTATTGTGTTATTTTAGTCACTTTTATTGTTAATAAAAAAAATAGAATTTGTTTCTACGTTTTAATGTGAATGCTACAATGATTACGGATAATCCTCAATGAGTCGTAAATAATATGTGAGAAAGTTATAGGCATAAATATCACAACCCCACCAACAAATGCTAACTCCTCCCCTGTTATTGTAATGGTGAGAGGTTAGCATGTTTTGGGGGTATGCTAACCTCCTGTGTTATTGTAATGGTGAGAGGTTAGCATGTCTTGGGGGTACGCTAACCCCTCCCCTGTTATTGTAATGGTTAGAGGTTAGCATGTTTTGGGGGTATGCTAACCTCCCCTGTTATTGTAATGGTGAGAGGTTAGCATGTCTTGGGGGTATGACATTTGTGCATCTGCAACTTTCTCACTCATCATTATTCACGATTCATTCAGGATTGTCCCAACCCAGCAGCGTTGCAGTTCTTGACACACTCAAACCGGTGCTCCTGGCACCTCCTACCTCCTACCGGTGCTCCTGGCACCTCCTACCTCCTACCGGTGCTCCTGGCACCTACTACCATACCCCCGTTCAAAGGCACTTAAATATTTAGTCTGACCCATTCACCCTCTGAATGGCACTCCTACACAATCCATGTCTCAATTATCTCAGGAGCCAGCAGACTAAATTGCAGACTAAATTGCAGTGTGTGTCATGCTATGGTCTTGGTTGCCATAGGCTGACAATTAAAACACTATCTTGAAAGTGTGTGTGTGTGTGTGTGTGTGTGTGTGTGTGTGTGTGTAGGACTTCCAACAGCAGCGCAACGCTGTCCTCATGTGTGTCGATGGAACCGTGTGCGTCCCCCGACGAGTGTGTGTACACGGCTCACACACACGCAGACCTGACCTTCAGCAGGATGGAGACCTACCTCCGAACCAAGCAGCTGTGTGACGTCACTCTGGTGGCAGGGGACAGGAGGATACCTGCTCACAGGTAACACACACACACACACACACAATTGAAGTCGGAAGTTTACATACACTTTGGTTGGAGTCATTAAAACTCGTTTTTCAACCACTCTACAAATTTCTTGTTAACAAACTATAGTTTTGGCAAGTCAGTTAGGATATCTACTTTGTGCATGACACAAATCATTGTTACAACAATTGTTTACAGAGAGATTATTTCATTTTATAATTCGCTCTATCACAATTCCAGTGGGTCAGAAGTTTACATACACTAAGTTGACTGTGCCTTTTTAAACAGCTTGGAAAATTCCAGAAAATGGTGTCTAATTGACATCATATGAGTCAATTGGAGGTGTACCTGTGGATGTATTTCAAGGCCTACCTTCAAACTCAATGCCTCTTTGCTTGACATCATGGGAAATCAAAAGAAATCAGCCAAGACCTCAGGAAAAACATTTGTAGACCTTCACAAGTCTGGTTCACCCTTGGGAGTAATTTCCAAACACCTGAAGGTACCACGTTCATCTGTACAAACCATAGTACGCAAGTATAAGAGGAGGAAACAGGTACAGAAGTATCTATATCCACAGTAAAACTAGTCCTATATCGACATAACCTGAAAGGCCGCTCATCAAGGAAGAATCCACTGCTCCAAAACCGCCATAAAAAAGCAAGACGACGCTTTGCAACTGCACATGGGGACAAAAATATAGCTGTTTGGCCAATAATGACCATCGTTATGTTTGGAGGAAAAGGGGGAGGCTAATTACACCCGAAGAACACCATCCCAACTGTCATTCACAGGGGTGGCAGCATCATGTTGTGGGGGTGCTTTGCTGCAGGAGGGACTGGTGCACTTCACAAAATAGATGGCATCATGAGGAAGGAAAATTATGTGGATATATTGAAGCAACATCTCAAGACATCAGTCAGGAAGTTAAAGCTTGGTCTCAAATGGGTCTTCCAAATGGACAATGACCCCAAGCATACTTCCAAAGTTGTGGCAAAATGGCTTAAGGACAACAAAGTCTAGGTATTGGAGTGGCCATCACAAAGCCCTGACCTCAATCACATAGAAAATGTATGGGAAGAACTGAAAAAGCGTGTGCGAGAAAGGAGGCCTACTAACCTGACTCCGTTACACCAGCTCTGTCAGAAGGAATGGGCCAAAATTCACCCAACTTATTGTGGGAAGCTTGTGGAAGGCTACTCGAAACGTTTGACCCAAGTTAAACTATTTAAAGGCAATGCTACCAAATACTAATTGAATGTATGTAAACTTCTGACCCACTGGGAATGTGATGAAATAAATAAAAGCTTAAATAAATCATTCTCTCTACTATTATTCTGACATTTCACATTCTTAAAATAAAGTGGTGACTGGCCTAAAACAGGGAATATTTTACTAGGATTAAATGTCAGGAATTGTGAAAAACTGAGTTGACAGCTTCTACCTCCAGTGAACACGCCCCCTGTTTTGATTTGACAATGTCTTCTCTCGACTGTTTCCACATTTTAATGTTACATACATTCTAAAATATATTTCAATTAATACACTGCCTCATTGATCTACACACAGTACCCCATAATGACATCACAATACCCCATAATGACATCACAATACCCAATAATGACATCACAATACCCCATAATGACATCACAGTACCCCATAATGACATCACAGTACCCCATAATGACATCACAGTACCCCATAAAGACATCACAGTACCCCATAATGACATCACAATACCCCATAATGACATCACAATACCCCATAATGACATCACAATACCCCATAATGACATCACAATACCCCATAATGACAAAGCTTTTTTTGTGTGCAAATGTATTAAAAATTAAAAATCAGAAATACCTTATTTACATAACTATTCAGACCCTTTGCTATGAGCCTCTAAATTGAGCTCAGGTGCATCCTGTTTCCATGAATCATCCTTGAGATGTTTCTATAAATTGATTGGAGTCCACCTGTGGTAAATTTAATTGATTTGGACATGATTTTGGAAAGGCACATATCTGTCTATAAATGGTCCCACAGTTGACAGTGCATGTCAGAGCAGAAAACCCAAGGTTGAAGGAACTGTCCGTAGAGCCTCGATACAGGATTGTGTTGATGCACAGATCTGGGGGAGGGTACCAACACATGTCTGCGGCATTGAAGGTCCCCAAGAACACAGTGACCTCCATCATTCTTAAATGGAAGAAGTTTGGAACCACTAAAACTCTTCTAAGATCTGGCCACCCGGCCAAACTGACCAATCGGGGGAGAAGGGCCTTGGTCAGGGAGGTGACCAAGAACCCAATGGTCATTCTGACAGAGATCTAGAGTTCCTCTGTGGAGATGGATGTCCTTCTGGAAAATTCTCCCATCTCTGCAGCACTCCACCAATCAGGCCTTCATGGTAGAGTGGCCAGACGGAAGCCACTCCTCAGTAAAAGACACATGACAGCCCGCTTGGAGTTTGCCAAAAGGCACCTGAAGACTTTCAGATCATGAGAAACCATTTTCTCTGGTCTGATGAAACCAAGTGCCGTGTCTTTGCTATGGCGGATGAAGTGATAAGACATGCTATTCTATAAAATCATTTCTCTGTAATTAATATTACCTGATTGAGCTAATCATGTAAATGTAATTAACTAGAGAGTCGGGCACCACAAAATAATATTTATAGAGCTGTTATCTTCTGATTAAACTCTTAAAGACCTAGTAATATTTTACATCAATAACAGTCTATTTAATCATCACCTTATTCAGTCTCATCTGAAAGTTGTAAATTCTTGGTTATCTTCATGAACCCTGGCTAACAAGTTGAATCAGCAATACAACATTTGGTTTCATTATTTATTTACTAAATACCTAAACAGTCACACGGAATTACACATACACAGGATGGATCATACGTTGATTACTAAGGATGTCATAAAAGAAAACGTCCCTAGTGGACGGAACAGATATGACGGCTGGTTACACAAAGAAAGGGGGTTGGGTTTGAGTGAAAGAGCGGGAAGACTGAGGAATAAAAGGAATTTGGTCTCTGATTGGACCTCGTGAAGCTGTGCTATCGTAAATACAGAATCTTATGCATTTGAAATAACCGCCCATTTTGGAAAAAAGGGAAAATGCAAGAAATATTTACTCTGAGCGCTGCTTCAATAGGTTGGTTGTAGATGGAAGGCCGTGTTGGCCAACAGAGATCTTCCTGTCCTTTTGAAGAATGTCTGGTAGAACGGATGCGTTGTGGTACCGTCGTGTGTTTGGTAGAAGAGATTCTTTGTCCGTCCTTTCCTAGTCCGCGTTTACAGCTGCTGCTGCTGCTCACTCAACGGCTAGGAGGTATCACTTCTTTAGTGAATAAGAGTTCAAAGTTCATACCAAGTTGCCATACTTGAAGCTCACGCTGAAGTTGGCTTAGTTCTGTAGTTTGATATAGGCCCCATTTAACGTATAGACCGTCGTCCTCACGTCCCCGGGAACACATGTTAATTTCGTTAATAGGGACTTATGTAGTGGGGAGAGAAAGGTGTGTTTCATAGTTTACAACCAATGTCTGTTCACTTGGGCGGGGCCACGCAGTGAACAGAATTTACCTTACGGAAACAATTCTCGCATTTAGAAGCTAAAATTACATTTAATCTTTTCACAAATAGTTTCATATTTAAACATTTCATGTGAATCTGATAACTAGAATGTGTAGACTTTCCAAGATACAGTTTATGTCGTCCTATCATCAGTAATAATGTCCCAGACGACAACTGGTCTGACATCATATTCTTTAAGTACCAACGCATATTTTCAACTGGTTAGTAGAGTGAGAGGAAAGGGGGGGGAAGGTATTTATGGGGGTCATAAACCTGACCAACAGGCCAACGTCATGACAACAGATTGAACTCTTTGGCCTGAATGCCAAGCTTCACGTCTGGAGGAAACCTTGCACCATCCCTACGGTGAAGCATGGTGGTGGCAGCATGATGCCGTGGGGTTTGTTTTTCAGCAGCAGGGACTGGGAGACTAGTCAGGATCGAGGGGAAAATGATGATGAATGGAGCGAAGTACTATCTCTCTGTCTCTATGTCTCTATGTCTCTATGTCTCTGTCTCTCTGTCTCTCTCTATTCAAGGGCTTTATTGGCATGGGAAACATGTGTTAATATTGCCAAAGCAAGTGAGGTAGATAATATATAAAGTGAATATATAAAGTAAAATTAACAGTAAACATTACACATACAGAAGTTTCAAAACAATAAAGACAAAGACATTACAAATGTTATATATTATATATATATATATATTATATATATACAGTGTTTTAACAATGTACAAATGGTTAAAGGACACAAGATGAAAATAAATAAGCATAAATATGGGTTGTATTTACAATGGTGTGTGTTCTTCACTTGTTGCCCTTTTCTCGTGGCAACAGGTCACAAATCTTGCTGCTGTGATGTCACACAGTGGAATTTCACCCAGTAGATATGGGAGTTTATCAAAATTGGATTTGTTTTCGAATTCTTTGTGTATCTGTGTAATCTGAGGGAAATATGTCTCTCTAATTATGGTCATACATTGGGCAGGAGGTTAGGAAGTGCAGCTCAGTTTCCACCTCATTTTGTGGGCAGTGAGCACATAGCCTGTCTTCTCTTGAGAGCCATGTCTGCCTACGGCGGCCTTTCTCAATAGCAAAGCTATGCTCACTGAGTCTGTACATAGTCAAAGCTTTCTTTAATTTTGGGTCAGTCACAGTGGTCTGGTCCTGTCTCTCTCTCTGGTTTGAACATCTGAATTCCCCTCCCTCCCTTCCTGTCAGACTGGTCCTGTCTCTCTCTCTGGTCTGAACATCTGAATTCCCCTCCCTTCCTTCCTGTCAGACTGGTCCTGTCTCTCTCTCTGGTCTGAACATCTGAATTCCCCTCCCTTCCTTCCTGTCAGACTGGTCCTGTCTCTCTCTCTGGTCTGAACATCTGAATTCCCCTCCCTTCCTTCCTGTCAGACTGGTCCTGTCTCTCTCTCTGGTCTGAACATCTGAATTCCCCTCCCTTCCTTCCTGTCAGACTGGTCCTGTCTCTCTCTCTAGTCTGAACATCTGAATTCCCCTCCCTTCCTTCCTGTCAGACTGGTCCTGTCTCTCTCTCTGGTCTGAACATCTGAATTCCCCTCCCTTCCTTCCTGTCAGACTGGTCCTGTCTCTCTCTCTGGTCTGAACATCTGAATTCCCCTCCCTTCCTTCCTGTCAGACTGGTCCTGTCTCTCTCTCTCTCTCTCCATCTGAATTCCCCTCCCTTCCTTCCTGTCAGACTGGTCCTGTCGTCGGTGTCTGACTACTTTGCGGCCATGTTCACCAGTGATGTCCGAGAGGCCAAACAGGAAGAGGTTAAGATGGAGGGGGTGGACCCTGATGCATTGTGGGTGCTGGTACAATACGCTTACACAGGTACACACAATTACACACCACCCCTGTGTAGGGTTCAGGCCAAAAGAAGTGCACTATACTATTTATATCACACACACTCACCGGACAGTTTATTAGGTACACCGTCCCATTCACCATAATGGATGGCTCCTACAGACAGGCATCAAGACATTCAGTTACTGTTCCATCTGACAGTTTATTAGGTACACCGTCCCATTCACCATAATGGATGGCTCCTACAGACAGGCATCAAGACATTCAGTTACTGTTCCACTGGACAGTTTATTAGGTACACCGTCCCATTCACCATAATGGATGGCTCCTACAGACAGGCATCAAGACATTCAGTTACTTTTCCATCGGACAGTTTATTAGGTACACCGTCCCATTCACCATAATGGATGGCTCCTACAGACAGGCATCAAGACATTCAGTTACTTTTCCATCGGACAGTTTATTAGGTACACCGTCCCATTCACCATAATGGATGGCTCCTACAGACAGGGCGTCAAGACATTCAGTTACTGTTCCTTTGGACTTTAGACTGGGCAACACGTGTGAAACTAAGTGACTCTGAGCGTGGTGTGATGGGCGGGGCCAGGCACGTCGGATTCAGTAAGAAACGTTTGCGGATTGGCTATTTACAGCAGACGACCACACCGGGTTCCAGTCCTATCAGCTAACAACAAGAAGAAGTGTCTCCAGTGGACACGACATCATCAACACTGGACAAATGAGGAGTTGAAAAACAAACAGCCTGGAACATGACAGTGAGTGTCCTGGTCAGTCCCCCCAGTCCTCAACCCTATAGAGCCTCTCTGAGTGTCCTGGTCAGTCCCCCCCAGTCCTCAACCCTATAGAGCCTCTCTGAGTGTCCTGGTCAGTCCCCCCCAGTCCTCAACCCTATAGAGCCTCTCTGAGTGTCCTGGTCAGTCCCCCCAGTCCTCAACCCTATAGAGCCTCTCTGAGTGTCCTGGTCAGTCCCCCCCAGTCCTCAACCCTATAGAGCCTTTCTGAGTGTCCTGGTCAGTCCCCCCAGTCCTCAACCCTATAGAGCCTCTCTGAGTGTCCTGGTCAGTCCCCCCCAGTCCTCAACCCTATAGAGCCTCTCTGAGTGTCCTGGTCAGTCCCCCCAGTCCTCAACCCTATAGAGCCTTTCTGAGTGTCCTGGTCAGTCCCCCCCAGTCCTCAACCCTATAGAGCCTTTCTGAGTGTCCTGGTCAGTCCCCCCAGTCCTCAACCCTATAGAGCCTTTCTGAGTGTCCTGGTCAGTCCCCCCAGTCCTCAACCCTATAGAGCCTTTCTGAGTGTCCTGGTCAGTCCCCCCAGTCCTCAACCCTATAGAGCCTTTCTGAGTGTCCTGGTCAGTCCCCCCCAGTCCTCAACCCTATAGAGCCTTTCTGAGTGTCCTGGTCAGTCCCCCCAGTCCTCAACCCTATAGAGCCTCTCTGAGTGTCCTGGTCAGTCCCCCCAGTCCTCAACCCTATAGAGCCTCTGAGTGTCCTGGTCAGTCCCCCCAGTCCTCAACCCTATAGAGCCTCTCTGAGTGTCCTGGTCAGTCCCCCCAGTCCTCAACCCTATAGAGCCTCTCTGAGTGTCCTGGTCAGTCCCCCCAGTCCTCAACCCTATAGAGCCTCTCTGAGTGTCCTGGTCAGTCCCCCCAGTCCTCAACCCTATAGAGCCTCTGAGTGTCCTGGTCAGTCCCCCCAGTCCTCAACCCTATAGAGCCTCTGAGTGTATATATGAGGGTTTCCGGTGTACCTAATAAACTGTCGGGTGTGTGTGTGACACAAGTATTTTTAAATATTGAATACACTACAAGTTTACATTTCAATTCTTAGCAACAAAAGTAATCAAATTATGTATCTCTCTCTCTCTCTCTCTCTCTCTCTGTCTCTCTCTCTCTCTGTGTCTCTCTCTCTCTCTCTGTCTCTCTCTCTCTCTGTCTCTCTCTCTCTGTCTCTCTCTCTCTCTCTCTGTCTCTCTCTCTCTCTGTCTCTCTCTCTCTCTCTCTGTGTCTCTCTCTCTTTCTCCCTCTCTCTCTGTCTCTCTCTGTCTCTCTCTCTGTGCCTCTCTCTCTCTGTCTCTCTCTCTCTCTCTCTGTCTCTCTCTCTCTGTGCCTCTCTCTCTCTGTCTCTCTCTGTGCCTCTCCAGGTCGTGTGGAGTTGAGAGAGGACACTATAGAGTGTATATTGTCAGTATCATGTCTCCTCCAGCTCCAGTCAGTCGTCCAGGCCTGCTGTAACTTCCTCATCAAACAGCTCCACCCGTCTAACTGTCTGGGGATACGCAGCTACGCAGACACACAGAGCTGTACACACCTCCACCACACTGCCCACAGCTACACCATGGTAGGTACACACTCCCACAGACACACAGAGCTGTACACACCTCCACCACACTGCCCACAGCTACACCATGGTAGGTACACACTCCCATTCTTATTTCCCCTTCCTCTTTCGTGTTTTCCGTTCACTTCACACACACACACGGTCTCCCCATTATCATCACAACTACTGTTTCCATGGAGGGTTGCTATGGTGACTGGAAAAGCTGCTCTATTCGTCTCTATTCCTCTCCTCTCCTCTCCTCTCCGCTCCTCTCTGCTCCTCTCTGCTCCTCTCTGCTCCTCTCTGCTCCTCTCTGCTCCTCTCCTCTCCTCTCCCTGATTCTCTCCTCTCCTCTCCTCTCCTCTCCTCTCCTCTCCTCTCCTCTCCTCTCCTCTCCTCTCCTCTCCTCTCTGCTCCTCTCTGCTCCTCTCTGCTCCTCTCTGCTCCTCTCTGCTCCTCTCTGCTCCTCTCTGCTCCTCTCTGCTCCTCTCTCCTCTCTCCTCTCTCCTCTCCTCTCCTCTCTCCTCTCTCCTCTCCTCTCTGCTCCTCTCCTCTCCTCTCCTCTCCCTGATTCTCTCCTCTCCTCTCCTCTCCTCTCCTCTCCTCTCCTCTCCTCTCCTCTCCTCTCCTCTCCTCTCCTCTCTGCTCCTCTCCTCTCTGTTCCTCTCCTCTCCTCTCCTCTCCCTGATTCTCTCCTCTCCTCTCCCTGATTCTCTTCTCTCCTCTCCTCTCCCTGATTCTCTTCTCTCCTCTCCCTGATTCTCTTCTCTCCTCTCCCTGATTCTCTTCTCTCCTCTCCCTGATTCTCTTCTCTCCTCTCCTCTCTTCCTCTCTCCGCCCTCTCTCCTCCCTCTCTCCTCTCTCTCTCTCTCTCCCCTCTCTCTCAGGAGAAGTTTGTGGAGGTGGTTAAAGGTCAGGAGTTTCTCCTCCTCCCGCTAGACGAGATGGACAGATTGTTGTCCTCCGACGATATGAATGTTCCAGACGAGGAAACCGTGGTTACAGCATTGCTAAGCTGGGTCCGCCATGACGTTTCCACCCGGCAACCACACCTGCCCTCGCTCCTCGCTCACATACGACTGCCTTTACTGCAAGCACAGGTCTCTCTCTCTCTCTCTCTCTCTCTCTCTCATCTCCCCCATTCTCAAACCTCACATCATCACAACTAGGAATACACCAATCAATCATCCAACCAATCAGTCAGCCAATCAATCAAGAAATCACTCAATCAATAATCCAACCAATCAACAAATCAATCAATCAATCATCCAACCAGTCAATCAACCATCTACCCAGACAACCTGACAAACAGCTAGTAAAACAGCTAGTCAATAATTGGTGAATTAACTGGTGAAAAGCCCTTTAAATCACTAAAGGTCAGATCACCCTCCCTGCCTCTCCAGTTGGTTCAGTCTATGGAGCATAAATCAGTTGGAGCGTACCAAACACATTTACAGGGGAGGGGAGAGGGCCCATAAAAGCCAAGATGAAGTGGTGAGAGCTGGAGTAGAGGAAGAGAGGAGACAGTAGTTTAGCAGACAAGTGAAGAGGCTGCCCCCCCCCACCACCCGACTCCCTCTCTCATATATATACACCTTCCCCAGGGTTCATTCTGTAGTCAATACACAGGGGAGAGGGGAAGAGGGAGGTAAACGAGGAAGGTTGAATTGTTGCTTCAGACCTGTTCTCCGTGATTGATTCATATAGAACACTACACCCCACACACACACAGCAACACACACACACACACACACACACACACACTACACCACACACACACACACAGCAACACACACAGCAACACACACACTACACTACACACACACTACACCCCACACACTACACCCCACACACACACACACACTACACCACACACTACACTACACACACACACACACACACAGCGCAACACACACACACACACACAGCAACACACACACACACACACACAGCAACACACACACACACACACACAGCACCACACACACACACAGCACCCACACACACACGTCTATGTATTATCAGATTAGTGAGACAACACATACTAGCTGTTAATTTGCTTTTCTCTCTCTCGTGTGTGTGTGTGTGTGTGTGTGTGTAGTTTCTAGCAGACCTGGAGTGTAACCCTCTGCTCCGAGACAGTGTGGAGAGTCAGAGGCTTTTAATGGAAGGTAGGACACACAGGCCCTGTCCTAAATCTGTCTTCCCTACTGCTGAAGGTAGGACACACAGGCCCTGTCCTAAATCTGTCTTCCCTACTGCTGAAGGTAGGACACACAGGCCCTGTCCTAAATCTGTCTTCCCTACTGCTGAAGGTAGGTCACACAGGCCCTGTCCTAAATCTGTCTTCCCTACTGCTGAAGGTAGGACACACAGGCCTTGTCCCAAATCTGTCTTCCCTACTGCTGAAGGTAGGTCACACAGGCCCTGTCCTAAATCTGTCTTCCCTACTGCTGAAGGTACTGACAGGCCTTGTCCTAAATCTGTCTTCCCTACTGCTGAAGGTAGGACACACAGGCCTTGTCCTAAATCTGTCTTCCCTACTGCTGAAGGTAGGACACACAGGCCTTGTCCTAAATCTGTCTTCCCTACTGCTGAAAGTAGGACACACAGGCCTTGTCCTAAATCTGTCTTCCCTACTGCTGAAAGTAGGACACACAGGCCTTGTCCTAAATCTGTCTTCCCTACTGCTGAAGGTACTGCCAGGCCTTGTCCTAAATCTGTCTTCCCTACTGCTGAAGGTACTGCCAGGCCTTGTCTTATCTCCCCCATTCTCAAACCTCACATCATCACAACTAGGAATACACCAATCAATCATCCAACCAATCAGTCTGCCAATCAGTCTGTGTTGCTGATAAGAGGGGGCAGTAAATCTCTTTTTACCTGTTCAGACAACACCCCCAGGGGGCAGTACATCTCAACACCCCCAGGGGGCAGTACATCTCAACACCCCCAGGGGGCAGTACACCTCAACACCCCCAGGGGGCAGTACGTCTCAACACCTCCAGGGGGCAGTACATCTCAACACCCCCAGGGGGCAGTACATCTCAACACCCCCAGGGGGCAGTACATCTCAACACCCCCAGGGGGCAGTACATCTCAACACCCCCAGGGGGCAGTACATCTCAACACCCCCAGGGGGCAGTACATCTCAACACCCCCAGGGGGCAGTACATCTCAACACCCCCAGGGGGCAGTACATCTCAACACCCCCAGGGGGCAGTACATCTCAACACCCCCAGGGGGCAGTACATCTCAACACCCCCAGGGGGCAGTACATCTCAACACCCCCAGGGGGCAGTACATCTCAACACCCCCAGGGGGCAGTACATCTCAACACCCCCAGGGGGCAGTACACCTCAACACCCCCAGGGGGCAGTACGTCTCAACACCTCCAGGGGGCAGTACGTCTCAACACCCCCAGGGGGCAGTACGTCTCAACACCCCCAGGGGGCAGTACGTCTCAACACCCCCAGGGGGCAGTACGTCTCAACACCCCCAGGGGGCAGTACATCTCAACACCCCCAGGGGGCAGTACATCTCAACACCTCCAGGGGGCAGTACATCTCAACACCTCCAGGGGGCAGTACGTCTCAACACCTCCAGGGGGCAGTGCGTCTCAACACCTCCAGGGGCAGTACATCTCAACACCTCCAGGGGGCAGTACATCTCAACACCCCCAGGGGGCAGTACATCTCAACACCTCCAGGGTTATGCAGCCTTTTAGTTTGTCGTGGTGTACGTTGATATTTATTAATTGACAGGCTGGTTGACTGACTGATTGACTGGCTGTCTGACTGATTGATTGACTGGCTGGCTGACTGATTGATTGACTGGCTGGCTGTCTGGGTGACTGGCTGGCTGTCTGATTGGCTAGCTGACTGACTGATTGACTGACTTGATTGATTGACTAGCTGGCTGTCTGGGTGACTGGCTGGCTGGTTGACTGACTAGCTGACTGATTGACTGAGTAGTTGACTGGCTGGCTGATTGACTGACTAGCTCGCTGACTGATTGATTGGCTGGCTGGCTTATTGACTGACTGACTAGCTGGCTGACTGATTGAGTGACTGGTTGACTGGCTGGCTGACTGACTGATATGTTGGAACGACGTCAAACACCTAGAAATCATGTGTGTGGAAAGCCTTCCACAGGGATGCTGGTCCATGTTGACTCTACAAGGTGTTGAAAGCGTTCCACAGGGATGCTGGTCCATGTTGACTCTACAAGGTGTTGAAAGCGTTCCACAGGGATGTTTGTCCATGTTGACTCTACAAGGTGTTGAAAGCGTTCCACAGGGATGCTGGTCCATGCTGACTCTACAAGGTGTTGAAAGCGTTCCACAGGGATGCTGGCCCATGTTGACTCCAACGCTTCCCACAAGTTGTGTCAAGTTGGCTGGACGTCCTTTGGGTGGTGGACCATTCTTGATACACAGGGGAAACTGTTGAGCGTGAAAAACCCAGCAGCGTTGCAGTTCTTGACACACTCAAACCGGTGCTCCTGGCACCTCCTACCTCCTACTGGTGCTCCTGGCACCTCCTACCTCAAACCGGTGCTCCTGGCACCTCCTACCGGTGCTCCTGGCACCTCCTACCTCAAACCGGTGCTCCTGGCACCTCCTACCTCAAACCGGTGCTCCTGGCACCTCCTACCTCCTACCGGTGCTCCTGGCACCTCCTACCTCAAACCGGTGCTCCTGGCACCTCCTACCTCAAACCGGTGCTCCTGGCACCTCCTACCTCAAACCGGTGCTCCTGGCACCTCCTACCTCAAACCGGTGCTCCTGGCACCTCCTACCTCAAACCGGTGCTCCTGGCACCTCCTACCAAACCCCCGTTCAAAGGCACTTCAATCTGTTGATGTCATACAAATAAAGGTGTTCATGTATTGATGAATGTATTGATGAATGTATTGATGAATGTAATGAATGTATAGATTGACGTATAGAATAATGTATTGATTGACGTATAGATGAATGTATAGATGAGTGTATTGATCTGTGGAGTGATGAATGTATTGATTTGTATTGCGCAGGTATGAAGTACCATCTCCTGCCTCATCGGCGCCCCCTGCTGCAGAGCCCCAGAACCAGACCTCGTAAAGCTACTGTAGGAGCCATGTTCGCTGTTGGGGGTATGGACGCTACCAAAGGTTAGCCTCTGATGTTCACTGTAATGGGTATGGACGCTACCAAAGGTTAGCCTCTGATGTTCACTGTAATGGGTATGGACGCTACCAAAGGTTAGCCTCTGATGTTCGCTGTTGGGGGTACGGACGCTACCAAAGGTTAGCCTCTGATGTTCACTGTAATGGGTATGGACGCTACCAAAGGTTAGCCTCTGATGTTCGCTGTTGGGGGTATGGACGCTACCAAAGGTTAGCCTCTGATGTTCACTGTAATGGGTATGGACGCTACCAAAGGTTAGCCTCTGATGTTCACTGTAATGGGTACGGACGCTACCAAAGGTTAGCCTCTGATGTTCACTATAATGTGTATGGACGCTACCAAAGGTTAGCCTCTGATGTTCACTGTTGGGGGTATGGACGCTACCAAAGGTTAGCCTCTGATGTTCGCTGTAATGGGTATAGACGCTACCAAATGTTAGCCTCTGATGTTCACTATAGGGGTACGGACGCTACCAAAGGTTAGCCTCTGATGTTCGCTGTAGGGGGTATGGACGCTACCAAAGGTTAGCCTCTGATGTTCACTGTTGGGGGTATGGACGCTACCAAAGGTTAGCCTCTGATGTTCACTGTTGGGGGTATGGACGCAACCAAAGGTTAGCCTCTGATGTTCACTGTTGGGGGTATGGACGCTACCAAAGGTTAGCCTCTGATGTTCACTGTAATGGGTACGGACGCTACCAAAGGTTAGCCTCTGATGTTCACTATATGGGGTAGGGACGCTACCAAAGGTTAGCCTCTGATGTTCACTGTAATGGGTACGGACGCTACCAAAGGTTAGCCTCTGATGTTCACTGTAATGGGTACGGACGCTACCAAAGGTTAGCCTCTGATGTTCACTATATGGGGTAGGGACGCTACCAAAGGTTAGCCTCTGATGTTCACTGTAATGGGTACGGACGCTACCAAAGGTTAGCCTCTGATGTTCACTGTAATGGGTACGGACGCTACCAAAGGTTAGCCTCTGATGTTCACTGTAATGGGTACGGACGCTACCAAAGGTTAGCCTCTAATGTTCGCTGTTGGGGGTACGGACGCTACCGAAGGTTAGCCTCTGATGTTCACTGTAATGGGTACGGACACTACCAAAGGTTAGCCTCTGATGTTCACTGTAATGGGTACGGACGCTACCAAAGGTTAGCCTCTGATGTTCACTGTAATGGGTACGGACGCTACCAAAGGTTAGCCTCTGATGTTCACTGTAATGGGTACGGACGCTACCAAAGGTTAGCCTCTAATGTTCGCTGTTGGGGGTACGGACGCTACCGAAGGTTAGCCTCTGATGTTCACTGTAATGGGTACGGACGCTACCAAAGGTTAGCCTCTGATGTTCACTGTAATGGGTACGGACGCTACCAAAGGTTAGCCTCTAATGTTCGCTGTTGGGGGTACGGACGCTACCGAAGGTTAGCCTCTGATGTTCACTGTAATGGGTACGGACACTACCAAAGGTTAGCCTCTGATGTTCACTGTAATGGGTATGGACGCTACCAAAGGTTAGCCTCTGATGTTCACTGTAATGGGTATGGACGCTACCAAAGGTTAGCCTCTGATGTTCACTGTAATGGGTACGGACGCTACCAAAGGTTAGCCTCTGATGTTCACTGTAATGGGTACGGACGCTACCAAAGGTTAGCCTCTGATGTTCACTGTATAACGTGTGTGTGTGTGTGTGTGTGTGTGTGTGTGTGTGTGTGTGTGTGTGTGTGTGTGTGTGTGTGTGTGTGTGTGTGTGTGTGTGTGTGTGTGTATCAGGAGCCACCAGTATAGAGCAGTACTGCCTGCGTCGGGATGCGTGGAGCCAGGTAAACAAATCAACCTTATATTATATTATTTATTATTATTATTAAACCTTATATTTATAGTAAATTATATATTTATATTATATATATTCAACACATTTCCCCCCCAACAAATTAAACCTTATATTTATATTATATATTTAAACCTAATATTATATTATATATTATTATATATTTAAACCTTATATTATATATTATTATATATTTAAACCTTATATTATATATTATTATATATTTAAACCTTATATTATATATTATTATATATTTAAACCTTATATTATATATTATTATATATTTAAACCTTATATTATATATTATTATATATTTAAACCTTATATTATATATTATTATATATTTAAACCTTATATTATATATTATTATATATTTAAACCTTATATTATATATTATTATATATTTAAACCTTATATTATATATTATTATATATTTAAACCTTATATTATATATTATTATATATTTAAACCTTATATTATATATTATTATATATTTAAACCTTATATTATATATTATTATATATTTAAACCTTATATTATATATTATTATATATTTAAACCTTATATTATATATTATTATATATTTAAACCTTATATTATATATTATTATATATTTAAACCTTATATTATATATTATTATATATTTAAACCTTATATTATATATTATTATATATTTAAACCTTATATTATATATTATTATATATTTAAACCTTATATTTATATTATTATATATTTAAACCTTATATTATATATTATTATATATTTAAACCTTATATTATATATTATTATATATTTAAACCTTATATTATATATTATTATATATTTAAACCTTATATTATATATTATTATATATTTAAACCTTATATTATATATTATTATATATTTAAACCTTATATTATATATTATTATATATTTAAACCTTATATTATATATTATTATATATTTAAACCTTATATTATATATTATTATATATTTAAACCTTATATTATATATTATTATATATTTAAACCTTATATTATATATTATTATATATTTAAACCTTATATTATATATTATTATATATTTAAACCTTATATTATATATTATTATATATTTAAACCTTATATTTATATTATTATATATTTAAACCTTATATTATATATTATTATATATTTAAACCTTATATTATATATTATTATATATTTAAACCTTATATTATATATTATTATATATTTAAACCTTATATTATATATTATTATATATTTAAACCTTATATTATATATTATTATATATTTAAACCTTATATTATATATTATTATATATTTAAACCTTATATTATATATTATTATATATTTAAACCTTATATTATATATTATTATATATTTAAACCTTATATTATATATTATTATATATTTAAACCTTATATTATATATTATTATATATTTAAACCTTATATTATATATTATTATATATTTAAACCTTATATTTATATTATTATATATTTAAACCTTATATTATATATTGTTACAGTTGTTTTAACCAAAACTAGAAGGTGAGATTAAAGACCCAAAGCTTTCCAGGTGGCGGTGTTGAGCGGGCGCAGACTCCAGTTCGGGGTGTGTGTGTTGGATCGACGTCTCTACGTGGTCGGGGGTCGGGACGGACTGAAGACCCTCAACACCGTGGAGTGTTACGACCCAGACGGTGGCAGCTGGAGCGTCATGACGCCCATGTCCACACACAGACACGGGCTGGGTGAGGACAGAGAATACGGGTTGTCTGGTACATACTGTGCTATCTATAGGTGATAATATATACTGTAATATCTATAGGTGATAATACATACTGTAATATCTATAGGTGTTAATATATGCTGTAATATCTATAGGTGATACTGTAATATCTATAGGTGTTAATATATGATGTAATATCTATAGGTGATACTGTAATATCTATAGGTGTTAATATATGCTGTAATATCTATAGGTGTTAATACATACTGTAATATCTATAGGTGATACTGTAATATCTATAGGTGATACTGTAATATCTATAGGTGTTAATATATGCTGTAATATCTATAGGTGATACTGTAATATCTATAGGTGATACTGTAATATCTATAGGTGTTAATATATGCTGTAATATCTATAGGTGTTAATACATACTGTAATATCTATAGGTGTTAATATATACTGTGATATATATAGGTGTTAATATATACTGTGCTATCTATAGGTGTTAATATATACTGTAATATCTATAGGTGTTAATACATGCTGTAATATCTATAGGTGATACTGTAATATCTATAGGTGATACTGTAATATCTATAGGTGTTAATATATACTGTAATATCTATAGGTGTTAATACATACTGTAATATCTATAGGTGATACTGTAATATCTATAGGTGATACTGTAATATCTATAGGTGTTAATATATACTGTGATATCTATAGGTGTTAATATATACTGTAATATCTATAGGTGTTAATATATACTGTGATATCTATAGGTGTTAATACATACTGTAATATCTATAGGTGTTAATATATACTGTAATATCTATAGTGTTAATATATATACTGTAATATCTATAGGTGTTAATATATACTGTGATATATATAGGTGTTAATATATACTGTGCTATCTATAGGTGTTAATATATACTGTAATATCTATAGGTGTTAATACATACTGTAATATCTATAGGTGATACTGTAATATCTATAGGTGATACTGTAATATCTATAGGTGTTAATATATACTGTAATATCTATAGGTGTTAATACATACTGTAATATCTATAGGTGATACTGTAATATCTATAGGTGATACTGTAATATCTATAGGTGTTAATATATACTGTAATATCTATAGGTGTTAATATATACTGTGATATCTATAGGTGTTAATATATACTGTAATATCTATAGGTGTTAATATATACTGTGATATCTATAGGTGTTAATATATACTGTGATATCTATAGGTGTTAATACATACTGTAATATCTATAGGTGTTAATATATACTGTAATATCTATAGTGTTAATATATATACTGTAATATCTATAGGTGTTAATATATACTGTAATATCTATATACTGTAATATCTATAGGTGTTAATATATACTGTAATATCTATACTGTAATATCTATATACTGTAATATCTATAGGTGTTAATATATACTGTAATATCTATATACTGTAATATCTATATACTGTAATATCTATAGGTGTTAAAATACTGTAATATCTATATACGGTAATATCTATAGGTGTTAATATATACTGTAATATCTATATACTGTAATATCTATAGGTGTTAATATATACTGTAATATCTATAGGTGTTAATATATACTGTAATATCTATAGGTGTTAATATATACTGTAATATCTATATACTGTAATATCTATAGGTGTTAATATATACTGTAATATCTATATACTGTAATATCTATAGGTGTTAATATATACTGTAATATCTATAGGTGTTAATATATACTGTAATATCGGTGGCAGCTGTGAGCGTCATGACGCCCATGTCCACACACAGACACGGGCTGGGTGAGGACAGAGAATACGGGTTGTCTGGTACATACTGTAATATCTATAGGTGTTAATATATGCTGTAATATCTATAGGTGATACTGTAATATCTATAGGTGTTAATATATGATGTAATATCTATAGGTGATACTGTAATATCTATAGGTGTTAATATATGCTGTAATATCTATAGGTGTTAATACATACTGTAATATCTATAGGTGATACTGTAATATCTATAGGTGATACTGTAATATCTATAGGTGTTAATATATGCTGTAATATCTATAGGTGTTAATACATACTGTAATATCTATAGGTGTTAATACATACTGTAATATCTATAGGTGATACTGTAATATCTATAGGTGATACTGTAATATCTATAGGTGTTAATATATGCTGTAATATCTATAGGTGTTAATACATACTGTAATATCTATAGGTGTTAATATATACTGTGATATATATATAGGTGTTAATATATACTGTGCTATCTATAGGTGTTAATATATACTGTAATATCTATAGGTGTTAATACATGCTGTAATATCTATAGGTGATACTGTAATATCTATAGGTGATACTGTAATATCTATAGGTGTTAATATATACTGTAATATCTATAGGTGTTAATACATACTGTAATATCTATAGGTGATACTGTAATATCTATAGGTGATACTGTAATATCTATAGGTGTTAATATATACTGTGATATCTATAGGTGTTAATATATACTGTAATATCTATAGGTGTTAATATATACTGTGATATCTATAGGTGTTAATACATACTGTAATATCTATAGGTGTTAATATATACTGTAATATCTATAGTGTTAATATATATACTGTAATATCTATAGGTGTTAATATATACTGTAATATCAATATACTGTAATATCTATAGGTGTTAATATATACTGTAATATCTATAGTGTTAATATATATACTGTAATATCTATAAGTGTTGATATATACTGTAATATCTATAGGTGTTAATATATACTGTAATATCTATAGGTGTTAATACATACTGTAATATCTATATACTGTAATATCTATATACTGTAATATCGATATACTGTAATATCGATATACTGTAATATCTATATACTGTAATATCTATATACTGTAATATCTATATACTGTAATATCTATATACTGTAATATCTATAGGTGTTAAAATATACTGTAATATCTATATACGGTAATATCTATAGGTGTTAATATATACTGTAATATCTATATACTGTAATATCTATAGGTGTTAATATATACTGTAATATCTATAGGTGTTAATACATACTGTAATATCTATATACTGTAATATCTATATACTGTAATATCTATATACTGTAATATCGATATACTGTAATATCGATATACTGTAATATCTATATACTGTAATATCTATAGGTGCTAATATATACTGTAATATCTATATACTGTAATATCTATATACTGTAATATCTATATACTGTAATATCTATAGGTGTTAAAATATACTGTAATATCTATATACGGTAATATTTATAGGTGTTAATATATACTGTAATATCTATATACTGTAATATCTATATACTGTAATATCTATAGGTGTTAATATATACTGTAATATCTATATACTGTAATATCTATAGGTGTTAATATATACTGTAATATCTATAGGTGTTAATATATACTGTAATATCTATAGGTGTTAATATATACTGTAATATCTATATACTGTAATATCTATAGGTGTTAATATATACTGTAATATCTATATACTGTAATATCTATAGGTGTTAATATATACTGTAATATCTATAGGTGTTAATACATACTGTAATATCTATAGGTGTTAATATATACTGTGATATATATAGGTGTTAATATATACTGTGCTATCTATAGGTGTTAATACATACTGTAATATCTATAGGTGTTAATACATACTGTAATATCTATAGGTGATACTGTAATATCTATAGGTGATACTGTAATATCTATAGGTGTTAATATATGCTGTAATATCTATAGGTGTTAATACATACTGTAATATCTATAGGTGTTAATATATACTGTGATATATATAGGTGTTAATATATACTGTGCTATCTATAGGTGTTAATATATACTGTAATATCTATAGGTGTTAATACATACTGTAATATCTATAGGTGATACTGTAATATCTATAGGTGATACTGTAATATCTATAGGTGTTAATATATACTGTAATATCTATAGGTGTTAATACATACTGTAATATCTATAGGTGATACTGTAATATCTATAGGTGATACTGTAATATCTATAGGTGTTAATATATACTGTGATATCTATAGGTGTTAATATATACTGTAATATCTATAGGTGTTAATATATACTGTGATATCTATAGGTGTTAATATATACTGTAATATCTATAGGTGTTAATATATACTGTGATATCTATAGGTGTTAATATATACTGTGATATCTATAGGTGTTAATACATACTGTAATATCTATAGGTGTTAATATATACTGTAATATCTATAGTGTTAATATATATACTGTAATATCTATAGGTGTTAATATATACTGTAATATCTATAGGTGTTAATATATACTGTAATATCTATATACTGTAATATCTATATATTGTAATATCTATATACTGTAATATCGATATACTGTAATATCTATATATTGTAATATCTATATACTGTAATATCGATATACTGTAATATCGATATACTGTAATATCTATATACTGTAATATCTATAGGTGTTAATATATACTGTAATATCTATATACTGTAATATCTATATACTGTAATATCTATATACTGTAATATCTATAGGTGTTAAAATATACTGTAATATCTATATACGGTAATATCTATAGGTGTTAATATATACTGTAATATCTATATACTGTAATATCTATAGGTGTTAATATATACTGTAATATCTATAGGTGTTAATATATACTGTAATATCTATAGGTGTTAATATATACTGTAATATCTATATACTGTAATATCTATAGGTGTTAATATATACTGTAATATCTATATACTGTAATATCTATAGGTGTTAATATATACTGTAATATCTATAGGTGTTAATATATACTGTAATATCTATAGGTGTTAATATATACTGTAATATCTATTGGTGTTAATATATACTGTAATATCTATATACTGTAATATCTATATACTGTAATATCTATAGGTGTTAATATATACTGTAATATCTATATACTGTAATATCTATAGGTGTTAATATATACTGTAATATCTATATATTGTAATATCTATAGGTGTTAATATATACTGTAATATCTATAGGTGTTAATATATACTGTAATATCTATAGGTGTTAATATATACTGTAATATCTATAGGTGTTAATATATACTGTAATATCTATATACTGTAATATCTATAGGTGTTAATATATACTGTAATATCTATAGGTGTTAATATATACTGTAATATCTATAGGTGTTAATATATACTGTAATATCTATAGTGTTAATATATACTGTAATATCTATAGGTGTTAATATATACTGTGATATCTATAGGTGTTAATAAATACTGTAATAGCTATAGGTGTTAATATATACTGTAATATCTATAGGTGTTAATACATACTGTAATATCTATATACTGTAATATCTATAGGTGTTAATATATACTGTAATATCTATAGGTGTGACAGTACTTGAGGGTCCAATGTATGCAGTAGGAGGGCATGATGGGTGGAGCTACCTCAGCACTGTAGAGAGGTGAGTCAGACCCTGTTCATGTGACTTTACAGGTCAGGTCATCTCTCTCTGTGTCTCTCTCTGTGTCTGTCTCGCTCTCTCTGTCTCCCTCTCTCTCTGTCTCTCTCTCTCTCTCTCTCTCTCTCTCTCTCTCTCTCTCTCTCTCTCTCTCTCTCTCTCTCTCTCTCTCTCTCTCTCTCTCTCTCTCTCTCTCTCTCTCTCTCTCTCTCTCTGTCTCTCTCTCTGTCTCTCTCTCTCTCTCTGTCTCTCTCTCTGTGTTTCTCTCGCTATACACTGTGTGTGTGTGTTCCAGGTGGGATCCTCAGGCTCGTCAGTGGAGCTTCATCGCCAGCATGGCAACACCTCGATCTACTGTAGGAGTAGCTGTACTCAGCGGAAAGTAGGTACACACACACACACACACACCGTACTGGGGAGAGGGAGGGAAGGTAGGTTTCATACAGTATATATGAGGGCCTTAGAGCAGGTCATTCTATATGTCTACTGTTAGTATTCACTGGTGATGCTGCAGGAACAGGCTTTCTGTTAGTATTCACTGGTGATGCTGCAGGAACAGGCTTTCTGTTAGTATTCACTGGTGATGCTGCAGGAACAGGCTTTCTGTTAGTATTCACTGGTGATGCTGCGGGAACAGGCTTTCTGTTAGTATTCACTGGTGATGCTGCAGGAACAGGCTTTCTGTTAGTATTCACTGGTGATGCTGCAGGAACAGGCTTTCTGTTAGTATTCACTGGTGATGCTGCAGGAACAGGCTTTCTGTTAGTATTCACTGGTGATGCTGCAGGAACAGGCTTTCTGTTAGTATTCACTGGTGATGCTGATATGAGAGAGATGGAGAGACTCGTCTGATGGAGCCTCAGGACTCGTCTGATGGAGCTCCAGGACTCGTCTGATGGAGCCTCAGGACTCGTCTGATGGAGCTCCAGGACTCGTCTGATGGAGCCTCAGGACTCGTCTGATGGAGCTCCAGGACTCGTCTGATGGAGCTCCAGGACTCGTCTGATGGACTGCTTCCGTACCGCCTCCCATGTCCTCTAAACACACACATCCGTCTGTCGCTAAAGGGTCTCCCAATCCATGTGTCTGTGACAGACCGAGGGAGGGGTTATTCCCCCCCCAGACCGAGAGGGGCTATCCCCCCCCCAGACCGAGAGGGGTTATTCCCCCCCCCCCCCCCAGACCGAGAGGGGTTATTCCCCCCCCCCCAGACCGAGAGGGGTTATTCCCCCCAACCCCCCCCCCCCCAGACCGAGAGGGGTTATCCCCCCCCCCCCCAGACCGAGAGGGGTTATTCCCCCCCCCCAGACCGAGAGGGGTTATTCCCCCCCCCCAGACCGAGAGGGGTTATTCCCCCCCCCCCCCCCAGACCGAGAGGGGTTATTCCCCCCCCCCAGACCGAGAGGGGTTATTTCCCCCCCCCCCAGACCGAGAGGGGTTATTCCCCCCAACCCCCCCCCCCCCCCCCAGACCGAGAGGGGTTATCCCCCCCCCCCCCAGACCGAGAGGGGTTATTCCCCCCCCCCCCAGACCGAGAGGGGTTATTCCCCCCCCCCCAGACCGAGAGGGGTTATTCCCCCCAACCCCCCCCCCCCCCCCAGACCGAGAGGGGTTATCCCCCCCCCCCCCCAGACCGAGAGGGGTTATTCCCCCCCCCCAGACCGAGAGGGGTTATTTCCCCCCCCCCCCCCCCCCCCCAGACCGAGAGGGGTTATCCCCCCCCAGACCGAGAGGGTTTATTCCCCCCCAGACCGAGAGGGTTTATTCCCCAGACCTGATCTGTCATTCTCTCTCGCTCTCTCTCTGTCTCTCTCTGTCTCTCTCTCTCTCTCTCTCTCTCCCTCCCCCCCCCTCTCTCTCTCTGTCTCTCTCTCTCCCTCTCTGTTTCTCTCTCTCTCTGTCTCCACCCCCCCCCTCTCTCCCCCACCCCCCTCTCTCTCTCTCTCTCTCTCTCTGTCTCTCTCTGTCTCTCTCTCTGTCTCTCTCTCGCGCTCCCCCCCCCCCTCTCTCTCTCTGTCTCTCTCTCTCTCACTCTCTCTCTGTCTCTCTCTCTCCCTCTCTGTCTCTCTCTCTCTCTGTCTCCACCCCCCCCCTCTCCCCCCCCCCCTCTCTCTCCCCCCCCCCCCTCTCTCTCCCCCCCTCCCCCTCTCTCTCTCTGTCTCTCTCCCTCTCTGTCTCTCTCCCTCTCTGTCTCCCTCTCTCTCTCTGTCTCTCTCCCTCTCTGTCTCTCTCCCTCTCTGTCTCTCTCTCTCTCTCTGTCTCCTCTCCAGGTTGTATGCAGTAGGGGGTCGTGATGGAAGCTCCTGTCTTCGCTCCTTTCCCTCTCTCTGTCTCTCTCCCTCTCTGTCTCTCTCCCCCCCCTTTCCCTCTCTCTCTCTGTCTCTCTCCTCTCCAGGTTGTATGCAGTAGGGGGTCGTGATGGAAGCTCCTGTCTCTCTCCCCCCCTTTCCCTCTCTCTCTCTGTCTCTCTCCTCTCCAGGTTGTATGCAGTAGGGGGTCGTGATGGAAGCTCCTGTCTCTCTGTCTCTCCTCTCCAGGTTGTATGCAGTAGGGGGTCGTGATGGAAGCTCCTGTCTCTCTCTCTCTGTCTCTCTCCTCTCCAGGTTGTATGCAGTAGGGGGTCGTGATGGAAGCTCCTCTCTCTCTGTCTCTCTCCTCTCCAGGTTGTATGCAGTAGGGGGTCGTGATGGAAGCTCCTGTCTCTCTCTCTCTCTGTCTCTCTCCTCTCCAGGTTGTATGCAGTAGGGGGTCGTGATGGAAGCTCCTGTCTCTCTCTCTCTGTCTCTCCTCTCCAGGTTGTATGCAGTAGGGGGTCGTGATGGAAGCTCCTGTCTCTCTGTCTCTCTCCTCTCCAGGTTGTATGCAGTAGGGGGTCGTGATGGAAGCTCCTGTCTTCGCTCCTTTCCCTCTCTCTCTGTCTCCCTCTCTCTCTGTCTCTCTCCTCTCCAGGTTGTATGCAGTAGGGGGTCGTGATGGAAGCTCCTGTCTCTCTCCTCTCCAGGTTGTATGCAGTAGGGGGTCGTGATGGAAGCTCCTGTCTCTCTCCTCTCCAGGTTGTATGCAGTAGGGGGTCGTGATGGAAGCTCCTGTCTCTCTCCTCTCCAGGTTGTATGCAGTAGGGGGTCGTGATGGAAGCTCCTGTCTCTCTCCTCTCCAGGTTGTATGCAGTAGGGGGTCGTGATGGAAGCTCCTGTCTCTCTCCTCTCCAGGTTGTATGCAGTAGGGGGTCGTGATGGAAGCTCCTGTCTCTCTCCTCTCCAGGTTGTATGCAGTAGGGGGTCGTGATGGAAGCTCCTGTCTCTCTCCTCTCCAGGTTGTATGCAGTAGGGGGTCGTGATGGAAGCTCCTGTCTCTCTCCTCTCCAGGTTGTATGCAGTAGGGGGTCGTGATGGAAGCTCCTGTCTCTCTCCTCTCCAGGTTGTATGCAGTAGGGGGTCGTGATGGAAGCTCCTGTCTCTCTCCTCTCCAGGTTGTATGCAGTAGGGGGTCGTGATGGAAGCTCCTGTCTCTCTCCTCTCCAGGTTGTATGCAGTAGGGGGTCGTGATGGAAGCTCCTGTCTCTCTCCTCTCCAGGTTGTATGCAGTAGGGGGTCGTGATGGAAGCTCCTGTCTCTCTCCTCTCCAGGTTGTATGCAGTAGGGGGTCGTGATGGAAGCTCCTGTCTCTCTCCTCTCCAGGTTGTATGCAGTAGGGGGTCGTGATGGAAGCTCCTGTCTCTCTCCTCTCCAGGTTGTATGCAGTAGGGGGTCGTGATGGAAGCTCCTGTCTCTCTCCTCTCCAGGTTGTATGCAGTAGGGGGTCGTGATGGAAGCTCCTCTGTCTCTCCCCTCTCCAGGTTGTATGCAGTAGGGGGTCGTGATGGAAGCTCCTGTCTCTCTCCTCTCCAGGTTGTATGCAGTAGGGGGTCGTGATGGAAGCTCCTCTGTCTCTCCTCTCCAGGTTGTATGCAGTAGGGGGTCGTGATGGAAGCTCCTGTCTCTCTCCTCTCCAGGTTGTATGCAGTAGGGGGTCGTGATGGAAGCTCCTGTCTCTCTCCTCTCCAGGTTGTATGCAGTAGGGGGTCGTGATGGAAGCTCCTGTCTCTCTCCTCTCCAGGTTGTATGCAGTAGGGGGTCGTGATGGAAGCTCCTGTCTCTCTCCTCTCCAGGTTGTATGCAGTAGGGGGTCGTGATGGAAGCTCCTGTCTCTCTCCTCTCCAGGTTGTATGCAGTAGGGGGTCGTGATGGAAGCTCCTGTCTCTCTCCTCTCCAGGTTGTATGCAGTAGGGGGTCGTGATGGAAGCTCCTGTCTACGCTCCGTTGAGTGTTTTGATCCCCACACCAACAGGTGTGTGTGCAACTGTGTTTAGTGGTCTTCAACAATGGGTTGTAGTGTGTACACACACACACACACACACACACACACACACACACACACACACACACAGTACCGGTCAAGTGTGGACACACCTACTCATTCCAGGGTTTTTCTTTATTTTTACTATTTTCTACATTGTAGAATAATAGTGAAGACATCAAAACAATGAAATAACACATATGGAATCATGTAGTAACCAAAAAAGGTGTTAAACAAATCAAAATATTTTTGAGATTCTTGAAAGTAGTTGATGACAGCTTTGCACACTTGTGTATATATATATATGTGTATATATGTGTGTGTATTTATATGAATCAAAATACACTCATCAGTTATTGAGTCATATATATATATATATATATATATATATATTTAAATGTATTTTATTTATTTATTTATATATCATCAGACAGTTTATTAGGTACACCGTCCCATTCACCATAATGTATGGCTCCTACAGACAGGCATCAAGACATTCAGTTACTGTTCCACTGGACAGTTTATTAGGTACACCGTCCCATTCACCATAATGTATGGCTCCTACAGACAGGCATCAAGACATTCAGTTACTGTTCCACTGGACAGTTTATTAGGTACACCGTCCCATTCACCATAATGGATGGCTCCTACAGACAGGCATCAAGACATTCAGTTACTGTTCCATCGGACAGTTTATTAGGTACACCGTCCCATTCACCATAATGGATGGCTCCTACAGACAGGCATCAAGACATTCAGTTACTGTTCCACCGGACAGTTTATTAGGTACACCGTGTCTGTTGTTTATACTGAGAATGGTGTGACGATTTTAACAGAATGGTGTGATGATTTGAACAGAATGGTGTGATGATTTTAACCTTTCTGATCTCCCCATCCCGGATCCGGGATCGTGAATACAGACTCAAGCTCATTACCATAACGCAACGTTAACTATTCATGAAAATCGCAAATGAAATGAAATAAATATGCTAGCTCTCAAGCTTAGCCTTTTGTTAACAACACTGTCATCTCAGATTTTCAAAATATGCTTCTCAACCATTGCAAAACAAGCATTTGTGTAACAGTATTGATGGCTAACGTAGCATTTAGCATTAGCATTCAGCTGGCAACATTTACACAAAAAAACAGAAAAGCATTCAAATAAAATCATTTACCTTTGAAGAACTTCAGATGTTTTCAATGAGGAGACTCTCAGATAGCAAATGTTCAGTTTTTCCTGAAAGATTATTTGTTTAGGACAAATCGCTCCGTTTTCTGCGTCACGTTTAGCTATGAAAAAACCCCTGTATCCAGGACTGTGTAAATCTATCAGCAAGCTCATTAGCATAACACAACGTTAACTATTCATGAAAATCGCAAATGAAATGAAATAAATATGCCATCTCTCAAGCTTAGCCTTTTGTAAACAACACTGTCATCTCAGATTTTCAAAATATGCTTCTCAACCATAGGAAAACAATCATTTGTGTAAAAGTAGCTAGCTAGCGTTAGCATTTAGCGTTAGCATTTAGCGTTAGCATTTAGCGTTAGCATTTAGCGTTAGCATTTAGCGTTAGCATCCAGCACGCAACATTTCAACAAAAACATAAAAGCCTTCAAATAAAATCATTTACCTTTGAAGAACTTCAGATGTTTTCAATGAGGATACTCTCAGTTAGATAGCAGATGCTCAGTTTTTCCAAAAAGATTCTTTGTGTATTAGAAATAGCTCCGTTTTGTACATCACATTTGGCTACCAAAAAAACCAGAAAATTCAGTCCTCAAAACGCGAACTTTTTTCCAAATTAACTCCATCATATCGACTGAAAACATGGCAAACTTTGTTTAGAATCAATCCTCAAGGTGTTTTTCACATATCTCTTCGATGATATATCGTTCGTGGAAGTGTGCTTTCTCTCCTGAATCCCAGGAGAAAATGCCCGCACCTGAAGATTACGCACAAATTTAGACAAAGGACACCGGGCGGACCCCTGGAAAATGTAGTCTCTTATGGCCAATCTTCCAATGATATGCCTACAAATACGTCACAATGCTGCCGACATCTTGGGGAAACGGCAGAAGGTCTAAGCTTATTCCTGTCGCATTCACAGCCATATAAGGAGACATTAGAAAACAGAGCTTCAGAAATTCTGCTCATTTCCTGTTTAACGTATCATCTTGGTTTCGCCTGTAGAATGAGTTCTGGGGCACTTACAGACAAAATCTTTGCAGATTCTGAAACTTCAGAGTGTTTTCTTTCCAAAACTGTCATATGAATATGCATAGTCGAGCATCTTTTCGTGACAAAATATCGCGCTTAAAACGGGAACGTTTTTTATCCAAAAATGAAATAGCGCCCCTAGAGATGCAACAGACGGTGTCTGGGGTTTATACTGAGAACGGTTTGACAAACGCAAACGACCACACCGGGTTCCAGTCCTATCAGCTAACAACAAGTAGAAGTGTCTCCAGTGGACACGACATCATCAACACTGGACAAATGAGGAGTTGAAAAACCTGTCTGTTGAATCCCGGTTCCTGTTGCTTGAAGCTGACGGCAGAGTCCAGATTTGGCCCCGTCCTGCCTGGTGTTGACGGAACAGGCTGGTGGCTGTGGTGGAATGGTTCCTGTTGCTTGAAGCTGACTGCAGAGTCCGGATTTGGCCCCGTCCTGCCTGGTGTCGACGGAACAGTCTGGTGGCTGTGGTGGAATGGTTCCTGTTGCTTGATGCTGTTTGCAGAGTCCAGATTTGGCCCCGTCCTGCCTGGTGTCTGTGGTGGAATGGTGAGGGGAATGTTTTCCTGGCGCACGCTAATGTCCCTTGATACCAGTTAAGCAACGTGTTCATGCCCCGAATAATTCGGGCCGTTCTGGAGGCAGTTGAAGAACGTTTGACCGAGCACCTCTGAAACACTGTCGCTGACCAATGTTTTCCTGGCACACGTTAATGTCCCTTGATACCAGTTGAACAACGTTTGAACGCCACAGCACCTCTGAAACACTGTCGCTGACCGACCACCTCTGAGACACTGTCGCTGACCGACCACCTCTGAGACACTGTCGCTGACCGACCACCTCTGAGACACTGTCGCTGACCGACCACCTCTGAAACACTGTCGCTGACCGACCACCTCTGAGACACTGTCGCTGACCGAGCACCTCTGAGACACTGTCGCTGACCGACCACCTCTGAGACACTGTCGCTGACCGACCACCTCTGAGACACTGTCGCTGACCGACCACCTCTGAGACACTGTCGCTGACCGACCACCTCTGAGACACTGTCGCTGACCGACCACCTCTGAAACACTGTCGCTGACCGAGCTCGATAGAACGTCTTTGGGATGACATCAACATCCCTGTAGAACGTTTCTGACACCTTGTAGAATCCACGCCCCAAATAATTCAGGCTGTTCTGGATAGGCGTTTCCTAAAACACCGACCAGGGTGTGTATCTGTAACTTATAGAATTCACGCCCAAAATAATTCAGGCTGTTCTGGATAGGCATTTCCTAATAAACCGACCAGGGTGTGAATCTGTGACGAGAATGAGGTTGTTGATGTGTGGCCTCCTCACCACCAGGTGGAGCTGCTGCGCTCCGATGGCGAAGCGTCGTGGCGGGGTGGGCGTGGCTACCTGGAACGGTTTCCTGTACGCTATTGGAGGACATGACGCTCCCGCCTCCAGCCTGGCATCACGACTCAGCGACTGTGTGGAGAGGTCAGTCGGTCGGGGGTGTGTGTTAGGTAATTGTGCTATAAATGTTGAGCAAATATTGGCGCAGGTTTAGAGATATTCAACAATGGGCTGTGTGTGTGTGTGTGTGTGTGTGTAGGTACGACCCCCAGGCGGATGCGTGGACGGCGGTAGCCCCCATGAGCGTCAGTCGTGACGCTGTCGGTGTGTGTCTCCTTGGAGACCGTCTCTATGCGGTCGGTGGTTACGATGGAACGGTGTACCTGAACACTGTTGAGGCCTACGATCCCCAGACCAACGAGTGGACACAGGTACACACACACACACACACACACACACGAACACACACACACACACACACGAACACACACACACACACACACACAACCCTTCAGGTATATCCACACACCCACACATACACACACACACACACACACACACACACAACCCTTCAGGTATATATACACACACACACACACACACACACACACACACACACACACACACACACACACACACAACCCTTCAGGTATATATACACACACACACACAACCCTTCAGGTATATACACACACCCACACACACACACACACATATACACACACACACACACACACACACACACATCCCTTCTGGTTGTGTTGTTATGTAAATGTCCGTATTTCTCCAAGTGTGTTAATATGTTCATGTGTCTGTTTTATGTAAGTGTGTGTGTTCTATGTTCTACCCCCTGGTTATTATCTATCTAATAACTCTACCCCCTGGTTATTACCTATCTAATAACTCCACCCCCTGGTTATTATCTATCTAATAACTCTACCCCCTGGTTATTATCTATCTAATAACTCTACCCCCTGGTTATTATCTATCTAATAACTCTACCCCCTGGTTATTATCTATCTAATAACTCTACCCCCTGGTTATTATCTATCTAATAACTCTACCCCCTGGTTATTATCTATCTAATAACTCTACCCCTGGTTATTATCTATCTAATAACTCTACCCCCTGGTTATTATCTATCTAATAACTCTACCCCCTGGTTATTATCTATCTAATAACTCTACCCCCTGGTTATTATCTATCTAATAACTCTACCCCCTGGTTATTATCTATCTAATAACTCTACCCCCTGGTTATTATCTATCTAATAACTCTACCCCCTGGTTATTATCTATCTAATAACTCTACCCCCTGGTTATTATCTATCCAATAACTCTACCCCCTGGTTATTATCTATCCAATAACTCTACCCCCTGGTTATTATCTATCTAATAACTCTACCCCCTGGTTATTATCTCTCTAATAACTCTACCCCCTGGTTATTATCTATCTAATAACTCTACCCCCTGGTTATTATCTATCTAATAACTCTACCCCCTGGTTATTATCTATCTAATAACTCTACCCCCTGGTTATTATCTATCTAATAACTCTACCCCCTGGTTATTATCTATCTAATAACTCTACCCCCTGGTTATTATCTATCTAATAACTCTACCCCCTGGTTATTATCTATCTAATAACTCTACCCCCTGGTTATTATCTCTCCATAGTCACTTTAATAACTCTACCCCCTGCTATTATCTATCTAATAACTCTACCCCCTGGTTATTATCTATCCATAGCCACTTTAATAACTCTACTCCCTGGTTATTATCTATCTAATAACTCTACCCCCTGGTTATTATCTATCTAATAACTCTACCCCCTGGTTATTATCTATCTAATAACTCTACTCCCTGGTTATTATCTCTCCATAGTCACTTTAATAACTCTACCCCCTGCTATTATCTATCTAATAACTCTACCCCCTGGTTATTATCTATCCATAGCCACTTTAATAACTCTACTCCCTGGTTATTATCTATCTAATAACTCTACCCCCTGGTTATTATCTATCTAATAACTCTACCCCCTGGTTATTATCTATCTAATAACTCTACCCCCTGGTTATTATCTATCTAATAACTCTACCCCCTGGTTATTATCTATCTAATAACTCTACCCCCTGGTTATTATCTCTCCATAGTCACTTTAATAACTCTACCCCCTGGTTATTATCTATCTAATAACTCTACCCCCTGGTTATTATCTCTCCATAGTCACTTTAATAACTCTACCCCCTGGTTATTATCTATCTAATAACTCTACCCCCTGGTTATTATCTATCTAATAACTATACCCCCTGGTTATTATCTATCTAATAACTCTACCCCCTGGTTATTATCTATCCATAGTCACTTTAATAACTCTACCCCCTGGTTGTTATCTATCCATAGTCACTTTAATAACTCTACTCCCTGGTTATTATCTATCTAATAACTCTACCCCCTGGTTATTATCTATCCATAGTCACTTTAATAACTCTACCCCCTGGTTATTATCTATCCATAGTCACTTTAATAACTCTACCCCCTGGTTATTATCTATCCATAGTCACTTTAATAACTCTACTCTCTGGTTATTATCTACCCATAGCCACTTTAATAACTCTACCCCCTGGTTATTATCTATCCATAGTCACTTTAATAGCTCCACCCCCTGGTTATTATCTATCCATAGTCACTTTAATAGCTCCACCCCTTGGTTATTATCTATCCATAGCCACTTTAATAACTCCACCCCCTGGTTATTATCTATCCATAGTCACTTTAATAACTCCACCCCCTGGTTATTATCTATCCATAGCCACTTTAATAACTCCACCCCCTGGTTATCTATCCATAGCCACTTTAATAGCTCCACCCCCTGGTTATTATCTATCCATAGCCACTTTAATAGCTCCACCCCCTGGTTATTATCTATCCATAGCCACTTTAATAGCTCCACTCCCTGGTTATTATCTATCCATAGCCACTTTAATGGCTCCACCCCCTGGTTATTATCTATCCATAGCCACTTTAATAGCTCCACTCCCTGGTTATTATCTATCCATAGCCACTTTAATGGCTCCACCCCCTGGTTATTATCTATCCATAGCCACTTTAATAGCTCCACTCCCTGGTTATTATCTATCCATAGCCACTTTAATGGCTCCACCCCCTGGTTATTATCTATCCATAGCCACTTTAATAGCTCCACTCCCTGGTTATTATCTATCCATAGCCACTTTAATGGCTCCACCCCCTGGTTATTATCTATCCATAGCCACTTTAATAACTCCACCCCCTGGTTATTATTTATCCATAGCCACTTTAATAACTCTACCCCCTGGTTATTATCTATCCATAGTCACTTTAAAAGCTCCACCCCCTGGTTATTATCTACCCATAGCCACTTTAATAGCTCCACCCCCTGGTTATTATCTATCCATAGTCTACTACACCTGTTGTATTCAGCATTTCACTGTAAGGTCTACTACACCTGTTGTATTCAACATTTCACTGTGAGGTCTACTACACCTGTTGTATTCAGCATTTCACTGTAAGGTCTACTACACCTGTTGTATTCAGCATTTCACTGTGAGGTCTACTACACCTGTTGTATTCAGCATTTCACTGTAAGGTCTACTACACCTGTTGTATTCAGCATTTCACTGTCAGGTCTACTACACCTGTTGTATTCAGCATTTCACTGTCAGGTCTACTACACCTGTTGTATTCAGCATTTCACTGTCAGGTCTACTACACCTGTTGTATTCAGCATTTCACTGTGAGGTCTACTACACCTGTTGTATTCAGCATTTCACTGTAAGGTCTACTACACCTGTTGTATTCAGCATTTCACTGTCAGGTCTACTACACCTGTTGTATTCAGCATTTCACTGTAAGGTCTACTACACCTGTTGTATTCAGCATTTCACTGTCAGGTCTACTACACCTGTTGTATTCAGCATTTCACTGTGAGGTCTACTACACCTGTTGTATTCAGCATTTCACTGTAAGGTCTACTACACCTGTTGTCTTCAGCATTTCACTGTGAGGTCTACTACACCTGTTGTATTCAGCATTTCACTGTCAGGTCTACTACACCTGTTGTATTCGGCATTTCACTGTCAGGTCTACTACACCTGTTGTATTCAGCATTTCACTGTCAGGTCTACTACATCTGTTGTATTCAGCATTTCACTGTGAGGTCTACTACACCTGTTGTATTCAGCATTTCACTGTGAGGTCTACTACACCTGTTGTATTCAGCATTTCACTGTCAGGTCTACTACACCTGTTGTATTCAGCATTTCACTGTCAGGTCTACTACACCTGTTGTATTCAGCATTTCACTGTGAGGTCTACTACACCTGTTGTAATTCAGCATTTCACTGTAAGGTCTACTACACCTGTTGTATTCAGCATTTCACTGTAAGGTCTACTACACCTGTTGTATTCAGCATTTCACTGTGAGGTCTACCTACACCTGTTGTATTCAGCATTTCACTGTGAGGTCTACCTACACCTGTTGTATTCAGCATTTCACTGTGAGGTCTACTACACCTGTTGTATTCAGCATTTCACTGTGAGGTCTACTACACCTGTTGTATTCAGCATTTCACTGTGAGGTCTACTACACCTGTTGTATTCAGCATTTCACTGTAAGGTCTACTACACCTGTTGTATTCAGCATTTCACTGTGAGGTCTACTACACCTGTTGTATTCAGCATTTCACTGTCAGGTCTACTACACCTGTTGTATTCAGCATTTCACTGTGAGGTCTACTACACCTGTTGTATTCAGCATTTCACTGTGAGGTCTACTACACCTGTTGTATTCAGCATTTCACTGTGAGGTCTACTACACCTGTTGTATTCAGCATTTCACTGTGAGGTCTACTACACCTGTTGTATTCAGCATTTCACTGTCAGGTCTACTACACCTGTTGTATTCAGCATTTCACTGTGAGGTCTACTACACCTGTTGTATTCATCATTTCACTGTAAGGTCTACTACACCTGTTGTATTCAGCATTTCACTGTGAGGTCTACTACACCTGTTGTATTCAGCATTTCACTGTAAGGTCTACTACACCTGTTGTATTCAGCATTTCACTGTAAGGTCTACTACACCTGTTGTGTTCAGCATTTCACTGTCAGGTCTACTACACCTGTTGTATTCAGCATTTCACTGTCAGGTCTACTACACCTGTTGTATTCAGCATTTCACTGTGAGGTCTACTACACCTGTTGTATTCAGCATTTCACTGTCAGGTCCACTACACCTGTTGTATTCAGCATTTCACTGTCAGGTCTACTACACCTGTTGTATTCAGCATTTCACTGTGAGGTCTACTACACCTGTTGTATTCAGCATTTCACTGTGAGGTCTACTACACCTGTTGTATTCAGCATTTCCCTGTGAGGTCTACTACACCTGTTGTATTCAGCATTTCACTGTCAGGTCTACTACACCTGTTGTATTCAGCATTTCACTGTGAGGTTCTACTACACCTGTTGTATTCAGCATTTCACTGTGAGGTCTACTACACCTGTTGTATTCAGCATTTCACTGTGAGGTCTACTACACCTGTTGTATTCAGCATTTCACTGTGAGGTCTAGCTACACCTGTTGTATTCAGCATTTCACTGTCAGGTCTACTACACCTGTTGCATTCAGCATTTCACTGTGAGGTCTACTACACCTGTTGTATTCAGCATTTCACTGTGAGGTCTACTACACCTGTTGTATTCAGCATTTCACTGTGAGGTCTACTACACCTGTTGTATTCAGCATTTCACTGTGAGGTCTACTACACCTGTTGTATTCAGCATTTCACTGTCAGGTCTACTACACCTGTTGTATTCAGCATTTCACTGTGAGGTCTACTACACCTGTTGTATTCAGCATTTCACTGTGAGGTCTACTACACCTGTTGTATTCAGCATTTCACTGTAAGGTCTACTACACCTGTTGTATTCAGCATTTCACTGTCAGGTCTACTACACCTGTTGTATTCAGCATTTCACTGTAAGGTCTACTACACCTGTTGTATTCAGCATTTCACTGTGAGGTCTACTACACCTGTTGTATTCAGCATTTCACTGTCAGGTCTACTACACCTGTTGTATTCAGCATTTCACTGTGAGGTCTACTACACCTGTTGTATTCAGCATTTCACTGTGAGGTCTACTACACCTGTTGTATTCAGCATTTCACTGTAAGGTCTACTACACCTGTTGTATTCAGCATTTCACTGTAAGGTCTACTACACCTGTTGTATTCAGCATTTCACTGTGAGGTCTACTACACCTGTTGTATTCAGCATTTCACTGTGAGGTGTACTACACCTGTTGTATTCAGCATTTCACTGTCAGGTCTACTACACCTGTTGTATTCAGCATTTCACTGTCAGGTCTACTACACCTGTTGTATTCAGCATTTCACTGTCAGGTCTACTACACCTGTTGTATTCAGCATTTCACTGTAAGGTCTACTACACCTGTTGTATTCAGCATTTCACTGTCAGGTCTACTACACCTGTTGTATTCAGCATTTCACTGTAAGGTCTACTACACCTGTTGTATTCAGCATTTCACTGTCAGGTCTACTACACCTGTTGTATTCAGCATTTCACTGTCAGGTCTACTACACCTGTTGTATTCAGCATTTCACTGTGAGGTCTACTACACCTGTTGTATTCAGCATTTCACTGTCAGGTCTACTACACCTGTTGTATTCAGCATTTCACTGTCAGGTCTACTACACCTGTTGTATTCAGCATTTCACTGTGAGGTCTACTACACCTGTTGTATTCAGCATTTCACTGTAAGGTCTACCTACACCTGTTGTATTCAGCATTTCACTGTGAGGTCTACTACACCTGTTGTATTCAGCATTTCACTGTGAGGTCTACCTACACCTGTTGTATTCAGCATTTCACTGTGAGGTCTACTACACCTGTTGTAATTCAGCATTTCACTGTAAGGTCTACTACACCTGTTGTATTCAGCATTTCACTGTGAGGTCTACTACACCTGTTGTATTCAGCATTTCACTGTGAGGTCTACTACACCTGTTGTATTCAGCATTTCACTGTGAGGTCTACCTACACCTGTTGTATTCAGCATTTCACTGTGAGGTCTACTACACCTGTTGTATTCAGCATTTCACTGTGAGGTCTACTACACCTGTTGTATTCAGCATTTCACTGTCAGGTCTATTACACCTGTTGTATTCAGCATTTCACTGTGGTCTACTACACCTGTTGTATTCAGCATTTCACTGTCAGGTCTACTACACCTATTGTATTCAGCATTTCACTGTCAGGTCTACTACACCTGTTGTATTCAGCATTTCACTGTCAGGTCTACTACACCTGTTGTATTCAGCATTTCACTGTAAGGTCTACTACACCTGTTGTATTCAGCATTTCACAGTCAGGTCTACTACACCTGTTGTATTCAGCATTTCACTGTCAGGTCTACTACACCTGTTGTATTCAGCATTTCACTGTGAGGTCTACTACACCTGTTGTATTCAGCATTTCACTGTGAGGTCTACTACACCTGTTGTATTCAGCATTTCACTGTGAGGTCTACTACACCTGTTGTATTCAGCATTTCACTGTGAGGTCTACACCTGTTGTATTCAGCATTTCACTGTAAGGTCTACTACACCTGTTGTATTCAGCATTGCACTGTGAGGTCTACTACACCTGTTGTATTCATCATTTCACTGTGAGGTCTACTACACCTGTTGTATTCAGCATTTCACTGTCAGGTCTACTACACCTGTTGTATTCAGCATTTCACTGTCAGGTCTACTACACCTGTTGTATTCAGCATTTCACTGTCAGGTCTACTACACCTGTTGTATTCAGCATTTCACTGTCAGGTCTACCTACACCTGTTGTATTCGCCGCATGTGACAAATACAATTTGACTTGATTTGTTCCTTCCTGTGTTTTTCCTCTAGGTGGCTCCACTGTGTCTGGGCCGGGCTGGGGCCTGTGTGGTGGCTGTCAAACTGTGAACACTCACACACCTGAACAAACCTGAACACTCACACACCTGAATACACCTGAACACACCTGAACACTTTTTGGAACCTCCCCATTCCTCCTTGTCTCCAGGGTTACCTCCATTGGGAGTTTAACTGTAACATTCCACTAAAACCAGGAGGACATTATAGACATTTAGTTGGAGAGGAGATTACTGACTACAGATTGAAGAGCTCTCTCTCTCTGTCTCTCTCTCTCTCTGTCTCTCTCCTCCCCGCTCTCTCCTCTCCTCTCTCTCTGTCTGTCTCTCTCCTCCCCTCTCTGTCTCTCTCCTCCCCGCTCTCTCTCTGTCTCTCTCCTCCTGTCGGTGACGAATTTAGTCAGCCTGTCGGTGAGAGGAATTTAGTCAGCCTGTCGGTGTGAGGAATTTAGTCAGCCTGTCGGTGTGAGGAATTTAGTCAGCCTGTCGGTGAGGAATTCAGTCAGCCTGTCGGTGAGGAATTCAGTCAGCCTGTCTCTCTCTCTCTCTCTCTCTCTCTCTCTCCCTCCGTCTCTCTCTCTCATCCCTCCGTCTCTCCATCTCTCTCTCTCTCTCTGTGTCTCTCTCTCTCTCTCTCTCTCTCTCATCTCCTCTCTCTCATCTCCTCCCTCTCATTTGTCAGAGAGGAGATAGATTGTGTTTTGACATAATCAGTCCAAGTAGCAGACAGTGTTATTGGACTGTACTCTGACAGGAAGCTACTCAATTCACCTCAACTGCCTGAACAACAGATAAGAGCTGTGTGTGTGTGTGTGTGTGTGTGTGTGTGTGTGTGTTTTTAAAGAGAATATTCTGGTCTCCTGATCCCCTGCTGTTCTGTCCTCATTTCCGCTCACACACACACACACACACACCGCAACCCATCCCTGCATTTACAGAGCCGAGTATGAAGTGTAAAATGGAAAGTAGGAGTGTGTGTGTTCCAAGGCTCTGAGAGTGTCTCTGCTGTACACATAGTAAGAGAGAGAGAGCCAGGCTTCATGTCTACACTGACAGATCTAGGGGCCAACACAAGCCCCTTTACACACACACACACACACACACACACACAGATCCATTTAGTCAGACACTTCTGTTAAACAGTGGAAGTGTTTGGCCGTAGAGGAACTAAGACATTCCAATGGAAAACGATTCCTTTATTTCCTGTACTGTAACTATGTACCAGTCAGACGTACAACATGTGTGGTGCTGTTGTTATTTTCCCAGCGTATCTCTGGTCTCTTATATCATCACTGTGCTATAGTCGGTGTGTTAAGATGAGCTGAGTGAGAGACGGTGTAAATAACATAGAAGATCCTGTTACTACACAGCGGGGATGTACCCTCAAATGGCACCCTATTCCCTATAATGGTGCACTACTTTTGACCAAAGCCACACACAGTAGGGCACCATATATACCTCCCTCCCCTTCTCCCTCTCTCTCCCCTTCTACTCCCCCATCCCCTTCTCCCTCTTTCTTCCCCCTCCCCTTCTCCTTCTCTCGCCCCTTCTACTCCTCTCCCCCCGTCTCCCTCTCTTTCCCCCCCGTCTCCCTCTCTTTCCCCCCCGTCTCCCTCTCTTTCCCCCCCGTCTCCCTCTCTTTCCCCCCCGTCTCCCTCTCTTTCCCCCCCGTCTCCCTCTCTTTCCCCCCCGTCTCCCTCTCTTTCCCCCCCGTCTTCCTCTCTTTCCCCCCCGTCTCCCTCTCTTTCCCCCCCGTCTCCCTCTTTCCCCCCCGTCTTCCTCTCTCGCTCTCCCTCCCTCTCTCCCCTCCGTCTCATGTCCTACCCAGGGATGGATAAAGAAATGTATGATAATAAAACCATTTGTATTAAAATTCAGCCTCTGTCCTAAACTTGTGTGTATGTGTGTGTGTGTATATATATATATATATTGAGGTTGGGGATGTTTACACAGGAGTTGCTTTCCAAGACGACAGTGAATGTTCCTGATTGGAGGAGTTGCAGTTTTGACTGAAATCTATTTGAAAATCAAGACCTGAAAAATGATTGTCTAGAAATGATCAACAACCAATTTAACAGAGATGATCAACTACCAATTTAAGAGAGATTATCAACAACCAATTTAACAGAGATTATCAACTACCAATTTAACAGAGATGATCAACTACCAATTTAACAGAGATGATCAACTACCAATTTAACAGAGATTATCAACTACCAATTTAACAGAGATTATCAACTACCAATTTAACAGAGATTATCAACTACCAATTTAACAGAGATTATCAACTACCAATTTAACAGAGATTATCAACTACCAATTTAACAGAGATTGAATACATTTTTTTGGGGGGGTGGGGGTGGGGGGGGGGGGGGGGAGAGAATAATGGGGAAATGTTGCACAATCCACAATATTTTACCTGAACATTGTCACTCCCTGGACAGTGGAAGTCAAGGGTTCAATCTGAAGCCAGTGTGTGGAGTCCTGAACAAGGACAAGCATGTCAGTAATACATATGGGGCCTGTTTCCTGGACACAGATTGAGTCTAGTGCTGGACTAAAAAGCAGTAGCTGTTGCCTTGGCAGGAACCAATGGGGATCCATTATAAACCCCAGGAAGAGTAGCTGCTGCCTTGGCAGGAACTAATGGGGATCCATAATAAACCCCAGGAAGAGTAGCTGCTGCCTTGGCAGGAACCAATGGGGATCCATAAGAAACCCGCCTTGTCTTGGCAACAGCTAATGGGGATCCATAATAAACCCGCCTTGCCTTGGCAACAGCTAATGGGGATCCATAATAAACCCTAATGGGGATCCATAATAAACCCGCCTTGCCTTGGCAACAGCTAATGGGGATCCATAATAAACCCGCCTTGTCTTGGCAACAGCTAATGGGGATCCATAATAAACCCTAATGGGGATCCATAATAAACCCTAATGGGGATCCATAATAAACCCGCCTTGTCTTGGCAACAGCTAATGGGGATCCATAATAAACCCACCTTGTCTTGGCAACAGCTAATGGGGATCCATAATAAACCCTAATGGGGATCCATAATAAACCCTAATGGGGATCCATAATAAACCCGCCTTGCCTTGGCAGCAGCTAATGGGGATCCATAATAAACCCTAATGGGGATCCATAATAAACCCGCCTTGTCTTGGCAGCAGCTAATGGGGATCCATAATAAACCCTAATGGGGATCCATAATAAACCCACCTTGTCTTGGCAGCAGCTAATGGGGATCCATAATAAACCCTAATGGGGATCCATAATAAACCCTAATGGGGATCCATAATAAACCCTAATGGGGATCCATAATAAACCCTAATGGGGATCCATAATAAACCCGCCTTGTCTTGGCAGCAGCTAATGGGGATCCATAACAAATCCAGGTGCTGCCATCCAGGACCTCTATACCAGGCGGTGTCAGAGGAAGGTCCTAAGAATGTACTCCAGCCACACATGGACAGTTTCTCTCTGCTAACCCACGGCAAGTGGTACCGATGCACCAAGCCTGGAACCAACATGACCCTGAATAGCTTCTACACACGGGGCGGCAGGGTAGCCTCCTGGTTAGAACGTTGGACTAGTAACCGAAAAGTTGCAAGAATCTATCCTTTACCCCTACCTACAGTATACTGCTGTTACTGTCTATTATCTATCCTTTACCCCTACCTACAGTATACTGCTGTTACTGTCTATTACCTATCCTTTACCCCTACCTACAGTATACTGCTGTTACTGTCTATTATCTATCCTTTACCCCTACCTACAGTATACTGCTGTTACTGTCTATTATCTATCCTTTACCCCTACCTACAGTATACTGCTGTTACTGTCTATTATCTATCCTTTACCCCTACCTACAGTATACTGCTGTTACTGTCTATTATCTATCCTTTACCCCTACCTACAGTATACTGCTGTTACTGTCTATTATCTATCCTTTGCCCCTACCTACAGTATACTGCTGTTACTGTCTATTATCTATCCTTTACCCCTACCTACAGTATACTGCTGTTACTGTCTATTATATATCATTTACCCCTACCTACAGTACACTGCTGTTACTGTCTATTATCTACCTTTATGTACATACTGTATCTACCTCAATTACCTCGTGTATATAGCTAAGTTATTACCTAGTATCCCTGTATATGACCCAGTACTGGTACCCCGTGTATACAGCCATGTTATTACCTCGTACCCCTGTCATATGACTCAGTACTGGTACCCCGTGTATATAGCCATGTTATTACCTCGTACCCCTGTATGTGACTCAGTACTGGTACCCTGTGTATATAGCCATGTTATTACCTCATACCCCTGCACATCAACTCAGTACTGGTACCCCGTGTATATAGCTAAGTTATTACCTAGTACCCCTGTATGTGACTCAGTACTGGTACCCTGTGTATATAGCCAAGTTATTACCTCATACCCCTGGACATCACCTCAGTACAGGTACCCCGTGTATATAGCCATGGTATTACCTCATACCCCTGCACATCACCTCAGTACAGGTACCCCGTGTATATAGCCATGGTATTACCTCATACCCCTGCACATCACCTCAGTACAGGTACCCCATGTATATAGCCATGGTATTACCTCATACCCCTGCACATCAACTCAGTACTGGTACCCTGTGTATATAGCTAAGTTATTACCTAGTACCCCTGTATGTGACTCAGTACTGGTACTCTGTGTATATAGCCAAGTTATTACCTAGTACCCCTGGACATTGACTCAGTACAGGTACCCCGTGTATACAGCCATGTTATCCTTACTCATTGTGTATTATAACTTGTAGTATTATTTTTCTAATTTCTTTCTCTCTGCATTGTTGTCCACATATCAACATTTTGAGCCTGTTTCTCACTTATATGCATTTTGTTTTACAAGTGTAACTAATTATTAAATCAAATCAAATGTTATTTTTCATATGCTTCGTAAAACAGACTAAGTAAGCATTTCACTGTTATTCTACACCTGTTGTTTACGAAGCATGTGTGAGGAATACATTTGGTTGTAAATGAGATCTGTATTTCATTTTCAATATGTAATTATTAAGGGGGTATTGTGTGTGTGTGTATGGCTGAGATGATACATGTAAATCAATTTTGAAGTCAGGCTGTAAAACAACAAAATGTGGATTAATTCAAAACAGGTACGAATATTTTGTGAAGACCCATGTTTGTAAGTGAAACCCGGTATTTGACTGGCTGGTCCAAACAGGAAGACGCTCCAGAGCGGCGCTCATTGGCTGTTGCCATGACATCGCTTCGGTCGATATGCGGACGCTGAGGAGTGAAGCATTCTGGGATACGGACACAAATTTGCAGCGATGCTTTGGTGAAGATTTACTCAAGACTAAAACGCTCTACAAAAATGAAGGTATTGTTGCCTAGAAACAACACGGGTATAGTTATATAATATCTGTATATACTTACTTAAATCGGGTATTTCAATTGGCTACGCGTTTATATTTTGGTTGTGGTGTCCCCGAACCCAAATGTTGCTAATGTTAGCTGGCTAGCTAGCTAACGTTACCAGTAAGGCTACTTCTTGGCTAACTAATCATTTGCATCAAGTTAAACCACCTGTTACAAACTAGCTCCCTTTATTGGGACAGGGGATATCGGTAGCAGACTTGAGTGGGGAAAATACATCGATAAGAGGGACGTACCTGTACGGTGGAGTCGGGATTCGTACCCAGGCTGGGGGTGGTTATATGTTCTGTAGACCAGGGTTTCACCAACTCTATCCTGGAGCTTCCCCTCTGTGCACGTTTTGGGTTTGTACTACACAGCCGAGTCAAGCTTCCAGCTCATTATCAAGCAACCAGCTCATTATCAAGCTTCCAGCTCATTATCAAGTAACCAGCTCATTATCAAGCTTCCAGCTCATTATCAAGTAACCAGCTCATTATCAAGCTTCCAGCTCATTATCAAGTAACCAGCTCATTATCAATTAACCAGCTCATTATCAAGCTTCCAGCTCATTATCAAGTAACCAGCTCATTATCAAGCTTGCAGCTCATTATCAAGTAACCAGCTCATTATCAAGTAACCAGCTCATTATCAAGCTTGCAGCTCATTATCAAGTAACCAGCTCATGATCAAGCGTAGATTTTTTTTTGAACAAGCTGTGTCCAACAAGGGCAAAAACCAAAACGTGCACCCAGGGTGGTTCCAGGGACGGGCCTTGGGGAAACCCTGCTGTAGACTGCAGTGTTAAAGGGACCATCTGTAGAAACCCTGCTGTAGACTGCAGCGTTAAAGGGGAAGTCTGTAGGAACCCTGCTGTAGACTGCAGTGTTAAATGGGAAGTCTGTAGAAACTGAAACAGGCGGGGAGAATGCTCCGTTGTTTCTACTGATGATAAGTTCTTTAACCTTACCCACTAGACCAAATTATTCCTTCTCTCTCTCTCTTCTCTCTTCTCTCTTCTCTCTCTGTCTCTGTCTCGCTCTCTCTCTCTCTCTGCAGCGTGTTTTCACCCTCACAGACAGAGCTTGGTTGGGTTCCTGTCTCCAGTACAAATGGCAGAAGACCCTGGGGAACTACATCGCTGTCGCAGGGTGAGTTGTTGCTCTGATGGTTGCTGTTGTTATGTAAAGTCGCAGGTCTTCAGCATACATGTTATTATGGTGTAAAACTCCTGGTCCAGGGCGTTTAGTGGAGGTCTTCAGCATACATGTTATCATGGTGTAAAACTCCTGGTCCAGGGCGTTTAGTGGAGGTCTTCAA